>NC_072011.1:54027944-54327944 GCF_027791375.1 Indicator indicator | reverse complement strand
TCTATGAACATTGTTAAAAATGTTAATGATAAGCAGTGTTATGGGTAGTGTAGAAATTTTTTACAAGGACTTCCAAAATGAAGTGTCTTATGTTGCAACATATAATAAATACACCTCTGTCATAGTCCTAGCTAGTAGGGTCATCTGCAGTTTCAGTGTCCTTAAAGTGCCTTTGTAAAGACCTATAAAGTCAAAAGGCACTTTTTAAGTTAAGCTTCCAATACAATGTTTACAAAATTGTAATATTAGTAAAACACTCTTTGTTTTTCCAAAACAGCAGTAATATCAAAATTTAAAAAAGCGAATTGCAAGTATATTAGTTTATTGCATTGCAAATAAAATGTATTCTGCAACCCTAGTCCATCTACACATACTAGTACACTTGGGAAGATCCAAAGTTGACTTAAGCCCTCTTAAATCATGACACGCAGCACTTGTGAAATACCCTTTAAGATCTAAGCAAGTAGGTAAGAAAATTATACTAATAAAGTGTTAAACACTTAATATTGGAGAAGGTCAGGGAATGTCAGAGTTCCACTGTGGAGTTGGCTAAGCTTTTAAAGATAGCTGTTCCCTATTTTATGATTAAATATATATTCATTACTGTGTCCTTTATGAAGATGAACCACTAATGATTCAGTATATGAGAATTCCATTCTTTTGTCTTCTCTGTCAAGAAACTAATTTGGACCTTGTATAACATCTCAGTAGCTGCAGGTGTCAGGGTATCGTTCTCAATATAAGAAAGAAATGGAATTTTCAGTGTCAGGTATAACCCCTAACTTTGAATGGTTTTGACTTATTAGTTTAGTCTTTGCAAGTGAAAAAGAAATAACATGAAGTTGTCTGTGACCTGAGTAATCAAAATCCTAAATATCATATGTGGATCACAGTGGTGGAGAGGAGCATAAAAATGAGGTCATGTGGTGTTCTTGGTGCAACTTATTAACAATAAACGTGTACAGTTGTACTCCAGAGTAGATATGATACTACTTTGGATGGAAGGCATGAGAGAAAGCTTTCTCCATGTGAAATTTTCGAGCTTCAATCAGAAGAACTAGCTGCTTAAATGGAACGGTGTTTGAATGGTGTCTTCCTATCCCTTTTGCCAAGGTAGTTCTGTAGAGCACAAAGAGCAAGATGTGATTTGCCTCTGTGGATGGGTAGCTTAAGATTCTGCTTTCCTGAAGCTCCTTGTATGTGTTACACTGAGTCTTCTGATGTCTCCAAAGGAGTATTAGAGCTATTAGGAGTATGGGGTTTTGTACGTAGGAAGAGGCACACTGTGCATGGAAATGAGAGAGGCCTCCTATGGTATTTCTAGTCCATGTGCTGTTGCTGTCTGTGTGCAAGTTGGTGAATAGTGGAGTAGCACAGTATCCAAGTAGTGCTTGTAGGACGCTGATGCTGAGCTCTTTTCATGATGGCTTCTTGGAGTAGGCTGTGCTTCTTACAGATGAGCACATGTACCCCATGTAATCTGGGTGTTTTGAAATGAAAGAAGACTATGAAGAGGAGAGTAACTCCACTGCGTGAAGGGGATGTCTTTTTGTTAATAATCCTGTACTGCTTTAGGTAAATAAATACGATTCAGGTGAAACAGTTCTGCTATTCTGAACGTGAAACTGATGGAGTCTGTGTCCACAGAGAAACCATAAGCCCACATAAATCATTTTCTAAACTTCTTAAAGAGAAAGGCAAATAATTTAATGTGAAGGGATAGTAATTAGATGAATATGTAGACTCAGCAATATAGAGTGAAAATTAGGGAAACAGTAACTGGGGGGAAGGGAAAGCATAAATATAATTAAGTTAAGCCAGGGACTGAAGTGCCTTAAAATTTTAGAGTTGAGGTTGACATTTCTGAGCCTTAAATTTATTTTGTGGGTTTTGTTTGTACTGATGAGTACAGCTATAATTGAATGTAAATTGCTTTGAAATAATTCCTTGAAGCATTAGCCTTAGCCACAAACAAGTTTGTATTTTAAATATCTGGCTAGGAGAATGCATGGGCTCAGAGATCAGTTAATGGGCATCTGGAGGTCATTTTGCCTTTCCTGTAGCTTGGATAAATGCAATCATTTTCTGTAGTCTTGTACTGAATCAGCATCCAGAAGAGGAATGAACAGTGTACTGAATCTTTTGAAGTCAGAAATATTGCTTTAAATTTTTATTAAGTTCATGCTTGCCATGGATACCATGTTGTCTTTTGAGAGCCACAAATTAAGTAAGAAGAAATGGAAGTGTTTGGTTACCATATTCTTGAGTGGGGAGGTTCCTTGTTATCTTACCTATAGAAATGAGGTTGGGAATTGATTAAATTCAGCAGTCTTCCCTGACTCCTTTTGAAAATGGGATCCCTTCAGGGTTGGAGCAATTGGTAATCAAAGAGATGGTGGGAGCTCTCACCTGGATAAGAATAGTAGTAATAGGTTTATGCTCACCTCAAGGTGATAATATGATTGAAAATAATCAAAGGGTTCAGAGTTGTTTAAAGTGTACAGACAAGGAAGCTAAAATCCAGATACACCTGCTGTCACTGCTGTCATGTAGGAAAAGCCTGTGAGGTTCAGATCTTAGGTCTGCATTTGGCAGTAACCAACATAAGTGCTAAGGAAAGTGCATGTATTAGTGGAGGAGATAAGATGTCTTAATGGATGGTTCCTATTGCACAGAAAGGGAAAGTCCAGCCCAGTCTTAAATTCTCTTTCTTCCAAGACTGCATTGCATTCCTCTTACAGGATTCTGTCCTCAAGCTGATTTTGAAAGCCAGTTTAGGAATTCTCTATTTACTTTCATATCTGATTTATGTTTAGCAAGACTTCTTTTCAGTTCCTGATAGTATTCCTTGTTAGCCAAAGTGTCTAGAGCTCTCATGACAAAATATTCAGAAAAAGTTTGGAAAATCAAAACAAAGGAGTTAAAACTTAATTGTGAACCACAGATCAAAATGAAAAGATGTGATTCTCCTTCCACAACTATCTCCATTCATTATTTTTAGATGTTCTCCAGAGAAACCATACCTGGATGTAATGAAAGGAGATAGAATTAATGGTGAATGCCTTTGTGAAATGGCATAGCTATAAATAAGGGTTACAATAAATATGGAGAGTAAGCTGAAATGCTCCAGGAATGCAAAGGAACTTAAATTTTATTTGGGGCTGTATCTCTTTGCATCTCTGTTTTCCCCTCCTATCCAAATTATTCTCTAGTCTCTGCTAATTCTGCTTTTAGTTGTTATCATTAAAGATGTAAAGATCACATTTCACCTGCAACTGATCACTGAGAGCTTTTAATTATTTTATATTTTTCTTGAAGTACATGTCCCAGTGAATGTTTGGAGCTATTAGTCTTGAAGTATTCTTTTCCTTTCAACAATTAATTTGGATAAAGTGTGTTGAATTTTATTTTTCCTCAGATTTTGTGTTGGGTCTTCATTATTTTTATTTTCCCATTTTAGGGTTGAGTGGCAATGAAATTTCACAGAAATGCTTTTTGTTCTTCAAAATTTTATCTAATAAATCTTGCATTTATGTCTTGCTTGGTTCTGTCTAATCAAAAATTGAAATGCCAAACAAATAATTTATATGCAGAAATAGTGTAGCATGGTTTGGATACTTTGCAATTGAATTAAAATGTACAGCACATACTTTGAAATCTAATTTTGGGGTCTAAGAAAGGTAATTTGCCATGTCTTATATGAAGATGTCTCTGTGGTTTGTATAAAAGAAGGTGTTATAAAATAACCATAACAATTTTATTTTTGCTTGCCAGTGTGTTTATGAGCTAAGTTTTTAAGATCGTATTTTCAGTCTGGTTTTATTCTGGCCTTCAAATCCAGGTATTTTAATAGTACATCTATAAATATTGACAGTAAAAATGACCAGCTTTGTGGTATAATGCAGTATAATTCTCAATCATATGATACTGTCAGTTTTCATTTAAAATCAACTTTTTCAAAACTTATTTCTAAATGAACTTAATCAGATTAACTTCATTTAGTCACATCTGCTCATGATTGTTTTCCCCTTTTACTAGCCATACAAATCATGAAATTAAGCTAATTATATACCATTATCAGCTGCAAAGAACTAGTTTCACAGTTTTATACCTTTTAATTCCCTGCAGGAGATTAAGACTTGTTTTTTGTTAATATGTAAAGTGCAGTAATTTAAATGGATTTCCCCGCAGTTATTGCCAAAGGATTAACTAGTTTATTATTGTTTTTCACTGGTGTAAATTGGTTTTAAAACATTACATTTTATGTGGTTTCATTGATGGCAATGCTTCTCATGCTATTGAGAAACATTTTCCAAACAGAACTGCTGCATACAAGTAATTGTTATACAGCTATAAAGCAAAAGAAATAATTGTCCTGCCCGAGTTTTTGCTGATGGTAACATCTGATTTTTATCTTCTCTACTCCTCCCTCTGTTTTGGGGTCTTGGGGGGTATACTGCCCTTATACAGGTGATGATGAGCAGAGTGATTGGTTTCATGAAAATGAATCTGGTGGAGCATGTGGAATTACAGGGGTCATTCCATGGTGGGAACAAGAAGACTCTACAGAACTGGAAAAAGAATTGCCTGATCCAGTCTTTGAAAGTATCTTAACTGGTACTTTCCCTCTTATGTCCCACTCGGGGAGGAGAGGTAAGTAGCAATCAAGCAAATGCAAGCTGTAGAATCAGTTGAGTAGAATAGAAAGATATCTGTGCATTGTACAAAAGATGTGAAATGCTGACCAGGTTTTGGAAATACAAGTTTGTTTCCTTGAACTATTTAATTTTTAAGACGTAATTAGAAATACTTTTTAAAAAGTCAATGACAGAAAAGTTGGAAAGAGTAAAACTTGGCTCATTTTGATAGCCTGGTCTTACTTGTTATCTCAGTGTTTGCACTGAGAATTATGAAGCTTTATTTGAAGTGAATGTTACATTCCATTTGGTTCCTGGCTTCTGTGATAATATTTGTAATTTTATAGAAGTTGATTAATTCGAGGGCTGGAAGGACTGGTCTGGACATCTGCTTTGCTTTACTTTATGATCAGGCCATATTGTTTGTAGAGAAGAGAGAACAATTCCTTTAAAGCAAGGATTGTGATTGTAACATAGAAAATATCAAATATTTTTTTCTTTAAGAGACAATTGTGGATCCACCGCAACCAATGGTAGGTTATACCAATGTTAGATTGCATTTATACCTAGGAACCTGCTCTTGTCTAAAGATTGAAATTGTCAGACCTCAGCTTACCACTAAATAATTTTGTTGAATCTTCCCTCTGTGACAAGGATCTCATTCATATTCAAATACGGATCTTTGTATGAGACGTGGTCAAATCATTTTTGAATGACTCCGAACTCTGAGTATCTTTAATACTTTCATGAGGCTTATTTTCCAGATGCTTGGAATTATTTGGTCACTGCATATTCACCAGATTTAACATTTTCTGGTACTAATGAAATTGTGATGGAAGAATCACTTTCCTGCTGTAGTTCAGTATGCTATACTTATATACCTGACTGTGTATAAACCCAGGATGGCAGTATGAATATCTGTAGAAATGTTCATTTTCATGACAGCAAAGCCTTTCTTTCACTTTTCCCAGTCTGTGCTCTTCTTTCCACCAGTACAACATATGAAAATAGTAAGGTGTTTTTGTGTAACTGAAGTCAGATTCATGGATTGGCATGTAATGGTGAATTTTACTGGTTATATGGTATAAGAAAATATTCTTACATCAATTTGTACTTCTTTTTTATAGGTTTCCAGAACAGATTTAGTCATCTTCATGGAATGCCAGCAAGAAACATAAAAAAGGCTTCAGGAAACCAGAATGCCTTGGTAGGTGCTTTTATTATTGTAAGCTAATGTGCACTGCTCTTAGAGGCTTTTCTTAAAGCATATTCTTTCTTATGCTTGTTTCATTATGTTGTAGACAGGTAATGAAATGGTAAGACTACAGTGCCACTAATATTGTTTGGTTTTTTTAAAGTAGCTAGACTCTTCCAACTGCAATTCTGTTGTAATGGAATGTCTATGTGTACTTGAATGGCAGAAACAGTCTTGGTACTGTTTTTCAGTACTTACGTGAAACAAGTGAAGGAAAAAGTTGGAGAGGAGCTTATGTAACATTTTCAGTATGTATCTTACCTCTTTATGAAAACATGTTTCTCTCCTCTTGCAATGAAAATCAAACCAAAGTAATATTTTTTTTCTGATAATTAAAAGCATTCTAGAGTGGACTGTGGCACAATTCTGATTTGTTTGTTTCATTATTTTCTTTTTCTCCCAAAAGTTGGTTTGGAAAAATCTTCCTTATTCTCCTTTGTTCAGTTGACTTCTGCATGGTCAGGGAAAGGGTATATACAAAAAACTTACGGCAAGTTGGTGATGAACCTGTCACAAACTTTAGGAATTCTTTTGGACTTTGTTCTAGGCTGTGACTGTGAGAGAGACATGCTTGTGGGTTTTTAGTGCTTTCAGCTCTAGGAGTAATGCTTATAAATTAAGAAAAAGAAAGAAAAGGGCAACTGTCCTTGCATTTTTGTACAATCTACTTGTTGGATTTTCCCATTTTTTTTTTCTAAAATTATATTCTAATGAATTTTTAAGCATTTGTTCTTTGTAGGAGGGCTGAGAAGAGGGACTTGACTTTTTAAAGAAAATGTTAAAATGTATTTTTCTGTAGTGCAGTCACCTTTCTTACCAGAATAGTGTTTGGAAGAGGGGTAGAATGTGGAAGATTTTATCAGTGTGTAATAAACTTATCCCAGCACAATAAATATTGCAACATTGATGCTCTTTATTATTCAAGAACAGTAAACATTTTCAAACTTTAATTTGCCTGAACAAAATAAAGTGCTTGTAAATACATGTAAGAGCTATTGTATGTAGAGAGAATAGAAAGAAACTGTTAGAAATTTAACTCACTCTGAAGAGGAGAGGTTTTTATAATTGAAGTCCTTGTTCAATAACTGCCATTTGGAGCCAAATAGGATGCTTTAAAACCTTGGCCTGTGCTCTCTGCTGTTAGTGGTCATGAATTAGATGAATGCTATCTAGTTCTTGGTTTCCTATCTACCTATTTTTATTTTTGGTTCAGTGCTTGCTTGAGCATATCTGGGATTTGTAGCCCATTTTCTAGGCTTATTGCAATTTCACTCTGGTATTTTATAGGAGCTATTATAACTGATAGGTTAGCTTCATGGTGTTGATGATACATGGCTTAACTACCCTAAAAACTGTCTTTTCCTCTAAATTGTAAAAAGGTGATTAAATTTCAGTTGATGAAGATATACTGCGAATGTGTGCATGTATAATGAAAAAATCCTAATGTTTATTTTCTGCTATACTTTTTGGATTGTCCTCAGGAACCCATTTTGTATTCCAATCATGGTGCATTATATATGAAGATGGTATCCTAGTTCTCTTTATAAAGAGTATCCTAGTTCTCTCTACAAAAATACAAGCTGATCTACTAAAGACTGATAATTCAGTTGCCTCCAGTTATTAACTATATCATTTACATAGTATTCTGAAACCAGGTTGATGTGTGAATGTATTTTCTAAGCAACTGTTTAGGCAGGAGTGTGTGTATACAATAGATATGCAGCTGACTCTTCAGATGCAGTTTTCTGACCATCTTAATGACTATTTATGTTTGTGGTCCCATCTGCTGTATGTGTCTTTGTAAACGTAGCTGTATAAGCCAGAGCTCATGTGCTTCCTTTTGTCCATGATTGCTTCTGAAAGAGAATCTTTTTAGATACTTCAATCCAATGGCCAAAAAGAAAGCCATTTAATACCTGTGACATCTGATAACACAGAACAAGAAGTAATTACTGCTATTAGATAGTAACAGTGAAGAAGAGCAAGAATGCTTTTAGAAAGATTAATATCCTGAGGAAAGAACACTGCAGACTCAACTCATTGAACAGGGTTGTGGTGTGACTTAATTCTTTTTTAACAGCAAGGAGTCTGATGTCTGTATCACTGCTTTGACACAGGCTTTGTATCCCTTTAAAGTGAAAAATGAAGTTTCCTACTGAGGTGCGCTACCTGAGAGAGACACATTATAATCATTCTAAGGATGTATAGTTTGTATCTAAGGAATGTAAGTGAATAGTTACATTAAGAGTTGAATCTTTATTTTTTTGAAATTTTAGTTGAATGTTCACAGTTAAAACAGCTAGCAAATCCTTGAAGAGATCACTGGTTTAGGCATCCTCTGAGAGAAAGTGTTTGATGCCCAGATGTTTGGGTGTTTTCTTATTAGAGAATCATCAGGCTAAGAGTGTAGTTATTATTTGCTTATGTCATTTTCACACCACAGTTTTCAGAAGCTGTGGGAGCTCAGAATGAGAGGAAGAATGTCCTCTTTATGGGCCAGTTGGTGAACTTAAAAATATTTTTTTTTCCAAGACTCAGAATTTGTTCAGGTGCTCTTCCTGCATTTCATTGAGTTGTTAATTTGAACAAACTCCTGTGTTTTTCTGTCATCACTGCCTTTGAGTTAATGCACTTTTTTAATTATCATATTGCACTGAGCAAGCAAGAGACAAATAAAACCTAACATACAAATACTATGAAAATCACCTAATCCAATGTGCAGGTTGAATTACTTGTCATACAGAAGATGATAACTGAAGAACCTGAGCAATAAAATTAAAATAAAAAGAATTAATTCCTCACAACTGGCTTATGTCCTTTGGATTGTCTAATTTACTTAAGGTAGGGAAGGTTTTATGGAATTTGCAATTAAATGCTTTGTCAGACATTTATTCTGGCATACTGTTGTTATGCTGACGTTTCATGTCTTTTTTTTTTTTTTGTGTGGCAGCATGATTTGTAACAGAGCTTCATTTGAAAAGAAATAGAAAAAATGTGACATATCTGTGTCAAGTTGCAAGTAGCAGCTTTATAGTCAGAAACATGACACATCCTTTCATACCATACCAGTAGTTAATGTACACTTTAGAAGGCATGTTGCATTCCTTCATGATAGGCAAAAGTTCTACCAACTTAGAAGTAAAGTTGTATGAATCAAATGATAATTTCTTGGAAGGAACGTTTTTTTTTGGTCCTGTCTTTTTTTTTTTTTTAAATCTATATATGTTTATAGATATATAATTTATCTAGTAATATATTTCTGTCCTTTCCAACAAATTGCATAACAAAACTTTGGTATTTAGTGGAATAAAATTGGAAATCTGATATTTTAGGTGCTTTGGAAATGTGAAGGTTCATTTTTATGATGTAGACTACTGAAGGAACCCCTTACCTCAATGACTAAGGCCACCAAGCTTTTCTCAGGTTCCTAAGGGGATCAAAAAAGCCCTAGTTAAAGAAAATAAGTTACTAATTTGAGTTAGTGACAACAGAACATGACTTTTTAATTTCTTTTAAAATGTTTTACACAACTTAGTACTCAGTGACTGGAAAGATCTCACTTTTGTTCACAACTCTTTCATACAAATAAGTGGTGGTTTTAAAAGTGACTCTGACAACTTTTTCCATCTATCACATTTACATCGTGGGTTTTGATTTCATCTCCTTTTAATTCTTAGTTAACTCCATACTTTAGTTTTACTTCATAGAGGAAAAAACTTTGTCAAGGAGTGAGTGGTTCTCTACACTGGAGCTTCCTGCAGATACAGTTTGTTCAGGTTGTTATCAGAGGAGGTGCTTCTCTGATGTCAGTTTAGGCCACCACACCTTTGATTCTTCCAGTCATTACTGGCAAAGGTACTACAGTTTACCCAAGGAAGAAGTCAGATTCAGTCATTCTAGACTTCAGAACTTAGTTATATTGAAATATCTTTATTTTATGAGGAAAGAATGGGGGGGGAGGAACCACACTTCTGTCAGATTTCAAAACCCCATTATAAACAAGTTTTAAAAAATGGGATGTAAATATTGGAGGTGGTACTGAATTATCTGTGATGTTCTTGGCTTCATATGTCTAATATTGAGGGGTGAGGCACTGCTTACTGTTTGTAACAGTAAGCTTAATTGGTTTCACCTGATGGAAGGGTAAAAGCTTCTTAGTGACTTTAGAGGTAGCTGAGCATACTTATTCATCAAAAGCATCATGATTGTACCTGTACCATGTTTTCTAGTGGGTCAGCGAAGCACTAGAATTAGTAGACAGTTTGTCACTACAGTTGTGGTTGTTACATACTCTTTCTACATATCCCTTATGAGATCTCAATGGTATAATGAAGTTTGCCTTGCAACCTATGTTTGATTTAACCAGCAATGATTTTCCTATCCCTTGTAATTATCTAATGAAAGTCTTCATTCGTCTTGGTTTCCTCAGACCAGTAAACAGGTACAAATATTACCACAGCATGTCTGTCTCATTTGAAGCTGCAGTTCATTAGCAAAAAGGAGTTACAGGTAATTCAAATACCAAATGTTTAGAATTCAACAAATCTAATGTTGGTCACTGTTGTTGTTAGTTCATTTATCCAAGTGTAAAACTCCTCTGCAATAACAAAGAGCTAGCGAAATCCTGAGCTTTAAAGACACTAACTGATGAAGGTGAGCGTGTGATTGTTTTATTCTTCTTTTTCTTCTGTTGCTGATCTTGTAAATTAGAGTGGATAGTCTTGAACTGTATCCTTCATTCTTATGAAATACATGCCTATCCAGGAAAAAACAAGTAATCCAAATACATCAGGCAATTAATAGCATGTAGAGGGAGGTAATGATTTTACTTTATCAACAAAATTGAGGTATCTACCAGATGTAACTATGGCAATGCACTCTGTATCACATAGCTTTCAGTGGTTTTTCTTGGTATATTTTACCTGCCATGATGATCACAGCATACCTTTAAAATACCAAAGATTAACTTCTGTCTGGCTAAAGTGAATGTGGTGACTTACTCTCTTTTCTTGGACTCTCACTTCAAGTATAGTGTCAAAACCGGCATCCCATTTCAGCAAAATGGTTGCCCTCCAGCATTAGTCTTAGAAATGCCAAATATGCTGCTTATTATTTAAATGCATTTTGTGGTTTATTCATGGTGACAAGTGCTATGAACTGTTAGTCTGAGCAGTGTTCCTTGTAATTCACCTTACCTCAGCTGTTCAATGATAGTCACCTACAATTTCACTTAAGATTACTTTTAAATTGGGGCAAATACCATAATGATATCACTTCTATTCTTCAGTTACTGTCTGTCTTGGAAGCACTCCTTACAGATAATGATTTTTTGAAACCTCTTGACTTCAAAATATGAGTCAGCATAATTATTGCTCTTGTTTTCTGCTGCTTATGACAAAGAAAAGCACCTTTCTGGTGCCTGACTGCACGAAATGTTTCTTCTGCAGGTATTTGGAATTTGCTTATTTTGACTCCCTATGTCCATATTGGTTCTTTGATATTTTATATTTTAGTACAATTCTAATGGAAAGAAGAAATTTGGATTCGTATCTTTCCTGCAATAATTTCACTTGGTTTTGTTTTTAGAGACTTCTGAATGCCTCAATAGCAGCATTTTGAAGAATTAATGGTAAAATAACAGGGGCTTGTATCAAACTAGGAGTCATGTTTCATTGTATTGAGCTTGATGGAGGAGTTGATCAATCATTTAAAGCTGAGAATAGACAGAAAATCATATGTGTGATAGGCAAGGAACACATGCACAAATACTATGCCATAGTTGATGAGCAACATCTCATTTATGCTTTACCAACATCATAAACGTCAAGTAAATCATGACAGTGATTTCATGTAGCACATTGTTTAGCACTGGTTAACTGAAAGCAAGTACAATATTAGGTAATACTCTGAAAGTGCTTTAAATCTCTTCCTAATTCAAATCATAACAACTCATTCACATGAGTTGATTCTTCACTCCATAGGAAACTTTATCTTTTTGCCTAGAATAAGGGGTGTGGGAGAGCAAGGGCTACCGACAGGTGGAACTACTTGAAAACAGTCCTTCTGTTTTTTCATCATTCATATGGTGTCCATCCACAGGGAAAACAATGGCACTTTAGATATCTAAGAGTCATAAAATTGTTTCAGTTGGAAAAGATCTTCAAGATCAAGTCCAACTATTATCTAACTCTACAGGAGACATGCTCTGCCTATCTCTAAACATCTATCTTAAGCCTAATTATAGTGATCTTCTAGATTTGTTCCAAGATACACAATTTTTACTCAGATGCACCTGTTTGCTAGCTGTATTCTAGCTCTACTTTATGGACTACATATTAAAAACCAAAATCTTCTCTGGGAAGTGATCAACATAACTTAGCAGCTAATCTCTAAAATTGTTACTATGAGGCAAAGACAAGATGTGAAAAGGCTTTAATATAGTTTGATTTATAACAAAAGCAAAAATACAAAATCAAGTGATAATGTTGGTGTTTTCTTTTCTATATACAGTCCAAGCTTTTATGGCTTGTACCCAAACTGAGGCAGCTGTAAATCAAACCATGTCCTGTCCAGCAATTTGTCATGGAGGTGCATAAATCAAATAACTTCAAAATACAGCACCAAAAATAAAGTATTAAATGTACATGATGTGTTGTATTGAAATTGAATCATCCAAGAAAATTATTCTACTTTTGTAATGTGAAATACAGTATGAGAATGAAGAGTCTTTGATTATTGTGGCTTTAGTTTGTCAGATATAAAGACAATGTTCAATAATCTCATGAGAATAATCATAAAGTAGAGTAAACCACAGTGTTTGTAGCCTAATTTACCTGTAACACAGGTGGAAAATTACAGGTTTGCTACCATTTTGTTTCTTGAAACAGGAAAATCAAATGTGCATGTTGAGAGTGTAGTTCTGAGGATGGGCTGAGCCGCTATGCATCATATTGGAGAAGTTGTGGCAGTCTGGTGAAGTTCACATTAACTGGAAAAGGGAGAAAATAACACCCATTTTAAAATGGGGAAAAAAGGAAGACCTGGGATGCTATAGGCCAATCAGTCTCATCTCGCCAATCAGTCTCATCTCTGTGCCTGGCAAGATCATGGAGCAGGTCTTCCTGAAAACTATATTAAGGTACATGAATAATGAGGGGATAGCTGATGACAGCCAAAATGGCTTCACTAAGGGCAAATAGTGCTTGACAAATTTGGTGACCATCTGACAGGGTTACAGCATTGGTGGATAAAAGAAGAGTAACTAATGTCATCTACCTGGACTTGTGCAAAGCAGTTGACACCGTTCCACGTGCCATCTTCATCTCTAAATTGGAGAGACATTGATCTGATGGATGGACCACTCAGTAGATAAGGAATTACCTGGTTGGTTACACTTAGAGTTATGGTCCATAGATTAATGTCCAAGTGGAGACCAGTGATGAGTGACGTTCATCAGGGGTCAGTATTGAGACTAGCACTGTTTAACAATTAACTCATTCACCCCTGTCCGCCTCAGCAGCCCAGAGGACGGTGGCTTAGATGTGAGAATTGATGAGAAGCTCAACAGGACCTAGTTATGTGTGCGTGCAGCCCAGAAAGCCACCCATATCCTGGGCTACGTCAAAAGAAGTAATGAGCAGCTTGAGGGATGTGATTTCCTCTACTCTGCTCTTGTGAGACCTCACCTGGAGTACTGTGCTCAGCTCTGGGGCCTCGATGTAAGAAGGACATGGACCTATGGAAGCAAGTCCAGAGGAGGCCCACAAAGATGATCAGAGGACTGGAAAATCTCTCTTATGAAGACAGGCTGAGAGAGTTTTGGTTGTTTGGCCTGGAGAAGCAAAGGCTCCAGGGAGACCTTTATAGCAGCCTTCCAGTACCCAAAGGAGGCCTCTCTGAAGAGAGACTCTTTACATGGGCATGTAGCGATAGAACAGAAGCAAGAAGGAAGAAGCTCTTTACTGTGAGAATGGTGAGGCACTGGAACAGGCTGCTTAGAGAGGTCTCAAGCACAAGCCTCATAAGGAGAGGTTGAGGGTGCTGGAGTTGTTTAGCCTGGAGAAGAGGAGGGGAGACCTTGTTGCTCTCTACAACTACCTGAAAGGAGGTTGTAGACAGGTGGGGATTGGTCTCTTCTCCCAGGCAACCAGTGGCAGAACAAGAGGACACAGTCTCAAGCTGCACATGGGGAAGTTTAGGCTTGATGCAAGGAAAAAGTTCTTCACAGAGAGAAATTTGCCAGTGGAATTAGCTGCCCAGGGAGGTGGTGGAATCACCATCCCAGGAGGTGTTAAAAAAAAAGATTGGATGTGGCACTTGGAGCCATGGTTTAGTTGTCAGGTGGTGTTAGGTAATAGGTTGGACTTGATGATCTCTGAGGTCTTTTCCAATCTGGTTGATTCTGTGAGAGGCTGTGGATGTCTCATCCCTTCAAGTGTTTGAAAGCCAGCCTGGATGGGGCTTTAAGCAGGAGCATTGGAACTAGACAATCTTTAAGGTGTCTTCCAGCTCAAACTGGTCTATGATTTGTCTGGTTTCCAAACTCTATGTTGTATGTATAGAATCCCAGTCTGAAGGTATAGGAGAAGACCTTTCTTCCTCCTTTCTCCAGGCTAAGGAGAATCAGGTTAGAGATCATTTAGGCAAGCTGGCATGGCTGGTACACTGTAAGGCTGTGTACCAACTGTAAGAACATTACCTGTTAGAATTTACCATAAAGGAAGCTCCCCCATGGAGTAAAATACAGCACTTAAGTGAAAGACAGGAAATCAGTACATAAAAACAAAGTGGGGTTTTTGCATAAATAAAAGCTAATATTTCAGTGTGAAGCTGGGCGTAAATATTTTTAAGTATGTTGTTCTCCCTTGTTCAGGAGAACAGAGTAAGTTAATATATGTCAGCTTATTGAGAGTAAATTGTGACAAAAGTCAGATATAGTATTTAAAAACTCTGAAGGATTTATTGAAGTTTTCTTTCTACATGAACTGATATATTTATAAAATTAATTCCCCTATATGGGTGATGTATATGCTTTTATTTTTTTAGGGGTTTAATGTGGGGGTTTTGTTCTGTTTCTGGAAAACAATTTACTTAGGCTGTTTTACTGAATCTTATATTAAATATTACTAGAATGTGGAAAATGTTTTTAAAATATTTGGAGGTTGATGGATTAGTACTCTTGAAAGGGAAACAAAACACTAAATATTTCTAATCCTGCATTATTTACCGCATGGGTGGTTAAATGCTACTTTAAGCCCCATAAAATTAAAAGGGAGAAATCTGCCAACTGTAGCAGGAATTGGATTTAGGAAGAGTGGTACAGAGCCAAAATATTGCTACAGAATTAAATGTCAAAAATCTTCTTTAATAGTAGATATATAGTTCACAGTGCCTGGTTATGATTAATACATTTAATCTAAATCACTGAAAGTTGCTCTCTCCTTTTCCATAAAATACAATGGGACACAAATCAGTTTTACTGTAGGTGGATAACAATTGGAAAATAATGCATCTTCCCGCCCAATAAATTGTCAGTTATACCTTTTAACTAAAATCGATTCATCTTTCCAAAATTTATTACAATTTCTAATAATAAATCTTTTCAAATGTTTATTCATTTGCTTTTTGATACATTTGTGCCACTTTTGCTATGGTCTAATGTTTTTTCTTTTGATTCATTGTAAATTAGAAAATCTATTTTGAGTCAATTTTCTAGTTAAGAAGTTAAAATCTATAACCTAGCTGTTTTTTCATAGTCTCCTTTGCACATTTTAATACCCTTGAACTTAGATACAATCCAGTAAATTCTGATCAGAAGGTGATTAAAAGACTTTTCACTGCAACTTCTTGACTGAGGGCCAGATTCATAAAACAATACTTAGAAGATTGTTGACTGGTTTTCTCCTGCACATCTCCTTGATTCAAAGGGAAAGATTAAAACAGTTACAGGAAATGAACAGATACATAGGTTTTGGCCAAAGAGTCTTTGTAGGAACAATCAGAATTTCCCTTTTGAATTAGAATCCAGCTGGGAATAAGTCTGCTTCTGTTGTCCATTTATAGCAGCAAGACAATGATAGTACTGAGACCACTAAAGCATACAGTGTGTTTGTCATTATTTGTTGTGCCTGTAATTATCCAGTGTTAACCTCTTCAAGTGTGGTGATCTGCCACCTCACAGTCTGAGAAATACCACTTTTTAAAAGAAGAAAGTATTTTAGAAGAAAATTCTATTAACTTTCTCTAATGATTGATCTTCTAATCTGTGTTGTGACATTGTATTCACTGTTCAGCAGTTTCCTTCTCTGTATATAATAAAAGGTGTCAGAGAGGGATTGTCTTAATTTTTTTAGAATCCCCCAATAAGCGTATTTCCTCTTCTGATCCAGTTAAACAACATGATCTTTTAGTCAGTTTTCTGACAAGAATTATGCATGAGAACTTCAATCTACTATGTAGCCAAATTTCTTAATGCGTCAATCTGGGTTTTTTTTATGGTATAAACATCATCAGTATCTGAATAGAGGGAAAGGGCTGGAATATGTTTCAAACATAACTACAGTATCACTTACTGGCAAATTTGTGTAGCTGAAAGCATCTTGGATTTTCAAGTGATTGATTTCAGAGTTAAAAAAATCATTTGTGTGGATGGATTGGAATTCATTAATTTTACTAATTACACTGAAGAAAACATCTGTTTTCTTAGGCACAGATCAGGCTTTAATTACAGGTCTTACCTTCTCATCTAAAAATAGTGTCAATATGTTCATGACTCTCAAAGTTAATTTCCTATCTTTATATGGAAGTATGATTCTGTTACACATTTGTTAAGCCTTCCTCTAATTGTGTACAAGTAGAAATCTAATGCTCAAAGTACTTATTAAAGGATACCTATCTCATAATGCACTTACTGAGAAAATGAAGTCTTCAAGAGTAAGTTTATAGTGTTAAAATCAGTACTACCCAGTACAACAGACCTTATGGCAACCTTCTAGTACCTGAAGGGTGCCCTGCAGAAAAGCTGGGAAGGGATTTTTCACAAGGGCTTGTAGTGGGATGAGAAGGAATGGATTGAAGCTTGGTGGGGGGGGGGAGTGTGAAATTTAGACTGGATATTAGGAAAAAAATCTTTACGGTGAGGGTGGTGAGACACTGGAACAGGTTGCCCAGAGAGGTCATAGATGCCCCTTCCCTGGAGGTGTTCAAGGCCAGGTTGGATGAGGCCTTGAGCAACCCAGTCTAGTGGAAGGTGTTCCTGCCCATGGCAGGGGGTTGAAACTAGGTGATCTTTAAGGTCTCTTCAACCTAAACAATTCTATGAATTGTAATAGTGTGCATTACAAAAATAGCCAAACGCTTGCAACAAAGCTGTTTCCAGCAATTGTATAAATCTGTTTAGAGTCTCCAGAGGACTTATGTCCTGGAGTGTGAGGATGGTAAGAGTGAGCTATCATAGAATTAGAGGAGGAACTGAACAGAGGTATTGTACATGTTCATTTTGTCCTCTAGCAAATTCTTATAAATACGTTGTTTGGTTTAATTCCTTTAAATACCTGTCTGCCATGGGGCAGTGGAGGTCATCTACCTAGTACTACTAACGGGCAAGATCTAGGCAGAAAGAAATTAGTTTTGTTAGTAGCATTTTCAACCAGCAGCCTCAGGATGCGTGAACTGTAGAAAGAGTAACTATGTTAGCCATATTCTTGTTCTTTAAAAGTGAAATAGATGAAAGAAGTTAGCAGTGCATCAGTAAGCATAGTTAGTATATGAATATTTAATGGAGTAGACTAATACAAGGCTGTAAATGAACTGTGAGAAGTAGCAATTGTCACATTATAAAAATTTGATCATTTAAACTTTGGTAAAACTCACTCTAACTTCAAAACTTTTTTTTTTTTTTTAGTATTTTGTTATGCCATCCTTTCTGAAACTTGGTCAGATTTTAGTTAGGGTTTGCTCAGGGGTTTTTTTGTTTTGTTTTTGTGTTTTGGGTTTTTTTGTAGAGAGATGTTTGTGCATTTATTTGGGAGGGTATTGGTACTGCAGGTGGTATGGTTGGAGCTGCTGAGCAGTCTTAGAGTACAGCAGACCTGAAATCCCCCATGAACATTGGAAAGCTTCAATATGATGACCTGCTTTTATCTGTAGTGATGCTTTTAAAATGACCTGGGACTTTGGAGAAGTAGGTCCTTAACAATTTAGTGTTCTTCTAATGCTACCTTAATAGATATGAAACTCTTATATTGTGTTAGATTACATCCATTATATCTGTAGTCTGCTAGTTTACCATGTAGTGACACTGAGAGTAGAAAATACTTTTATTTCGAAGAGGGCTTTCACTAAAACGTTAGCAAAATTATCCAAGATTATTGCAGACTGTAAGTGTACTATTTGTTACTGGTTCTTTGAGACTAAACTGTGACCTTTCAGTTAATGTTTTTGTGGTTGTTTATACTCAAAAATTCTGGATTTATTTTGGATGTGTTTCTTTTCAAGTTCTTCCATTAGTACAGCAAAGAAACTTCATCTCAGAACAATTGAAATGGGAACATTGCACTGTGAAGAATGTGTTTGAATAAGTTCTCAGTACCTGTTGTGGCCAACTCTTTTGACAGGATGCTAAATGTTATGATACTGTTCAATTTTCAGTTATGCCTTTGTTGCTGTGAAGATCAGCTCTAGAAGTATTATGCCTGAGATGAATTTTTGCCTCCTGTGTATAGGTAGAAATGTTTAGGGAACAGGTGGATGTTTAGACACTTTGCTTTGGAAGGTAAATGTATCCTTGAGGTATTGTCCACTGTACTGTCTGTGGCTTTCAAAGTGTGTTACCAAGCCTAGCTATTTGTTATGCCTTCAGAAGAAAATAAACAGGCTGTCTCATCTACCTTAACCTAAAGGGAGGCAAAATTGCTTGGAGATTTAGGTACATCTGGTGTTCTCTTTATTTCACTGTCCTGCTGGAGGAGCTGAAAGTGGCCAGCCGTGCTGTCAGCATACGCATAGGCCACAGAGATCTCAAATGGCCTTGACTTACGCAAAACAGATTATTCCAGTAAGGTGGCAGAGATGATCGGCTGCAGAGAGAGCTAATCAAAGCAGACACAAACCCAAGTGTACTGGTTATTAGAAACTCCACTGGCATCAGACTAAATGTAAACACCTAAAGCATTCGTATACTTATCAAAATTATCAAACCAGTGAAGTGCCCACAGCTGAGGAGAGGTGGGACTTTTTGACCTCATTTAACCTTTCTAGTATAACTAAGAGGATTTGCCTTGGCAGCCCCCTCTCCAAGGGGAGATCATTGAAACCATTAATGATCTATCCTTTGGCAAAGTGCCTGGCACAAATTCTCTGAGCAGACTTTTTGAAGCTTTGTGTGCTTTCTTTAACACACATCTTCTGACTCTGAACATTCTGAAGAAGCCGGTGGTTCTTGTCTAAGTTTGTTCAACATTTTCCTCAAGGTTTATGTGGCAGAATGCTTGTTATAGATAAGTCCTTTTTATCTGCCTGACCCACATCATTTAGTATCATCTAGATATTATGTGGCCTGACAGGAAAGTATTGCTCAGTGTTGTTTGAGCAGCAGCAGCACCTATACACTTAAGATCTTGTCTCTGAAGGCCAGCAAATCCCAGGGACTTTAAGCCTTCTCTGACGAAAGTGGTAATCCAAACTGAAATCCTCATTGATTCTCTCAGTGGCAATTGCACCTGGTCAAGGATCTCCTGAGAGTTTGGTGGAGTCTCACCTACTATGCAGCAATGGCTGATTTGAAAGCTGTCAAATAAATGATGTTTGGGTGGCTTTTTTTTTTTTTTTTTCCCCCCCAGGCATTACCATGAGTTTTTATTATATGCAGGGGGGTGGTAGGTTGTGGAATGTTGAGATGGGGGAGAACCTCTTTGAGATTGTCCAAGTGTTCTGCCATGTGCTTTCTTTTACTATGTTTAGCCTCTTCCAAGTGAAGCGAATTGAGCCAAGATCTATGAATTATCCCTGTACATTGCTTGTGATCTTTGTGTGCTAGCAGAAAGAATATGGTATTAAATATATGTGCATATTTACTGAGTGCAATGGACCCAGAATAAACATCTATCTGTTTTTAAGGCTGGCAGCTTTCCTGTTTCAAGGTGTGTTGTGGGCCAAAACACAACTTCAGGTCAGGAAATGTCAATCGTTTTATTTTATTGAAATATAACAAACTTTCAATTACTGATTCTGGCATTGTAAAATGAACCCAATCAAACACTTGGACAAGCCTGCCTCGCCTTCCTTTCAGTCACCCCTTCTTTCTGCTTCTTGGTCTCCCTTACTATCCCTTACACTCAGTCACTTCAGTGGGATGATGGCAGGCACAGGAGATGGGAGCCTGTGCATTGCATTGCCTTTGCTGCTACTTGTTTCTTAGCCAATTGCTCTGCATGGATTACTCTGCTTGCTGCCGTCCCTTTGGCTTGTATCTCCTCAGTCTTGATTCCAGCCTTTGCTCAAGTGGCTCATTTGCTTTAGCAGTTCTCCTGCTGTGCTGTCTGCTTTTCTGTCTTGCTTCTTGCCTGTGCCTGTTCGTGCATCTCTCCTGTCCCAGCACCAGCTCTTGCATCTCCTCTGCTTGGTGTTCAGTCTCCTCTGTCATCTCCCTCTGTACTTCTGTGAGCATCTCCTGGCTTTTACCTCTTACTCCTTTGCAGAGGCACCAGGGACTCCTCTGGTTCAATTTTGGTGCACAATAGGTCTGTTTTGTCCACCACACATCCAATTGGTACCAACTGTGACTGGCACAGAGTGGTCTCTGGCCTTCTCCAACACAAGTCAATCCTGCAGCCCCCACCTCCAGCTGCCAGAACTCTACCAGCTGTGCCCAGTGCAGGGTAGATAGCTGTGGTCTGGTTTTATGTAGAGGCTTGTAAATGCTTGCAGCAGCACAAAGACAAAACTGAGAGCTGGGGAAAGAGTCATGTTCAAAAGTAAAGTTTGTGGGGATTTTTTCCATTTGTCTGTTGCTGACGTTAGTTGCACATACTATTTACTTTAATAAAATGCTTTGGAGAAGGTAAAATTAGAACTGAAAAATGAGTACATAACTGATAGAAAACATTTTATGTGCTTGTCTGGCAGCTTGATGTGATGTATGTAGCTTACTAGTACTAATCATACTTCTGTGGTACCATTTTGCTTCATAACAAGAAGGTGGTAAATAAATTTTAAACAACAGTGATTAGCTTTTCAAAAATCTGTGGCTTCTCTTAAGTGTGGAGAACTCCATAGTTACAGTAAATATGCTCACTATGCTTCATGTGATTTGTATAATTTAAAATTTTCCAGCAGTGACTATATTGACACAATCTCATGATTTGTAAGGGAAAGAGATTAATCCAGGTTCATAGAGGCTAAATTTCATCCATTTCTTCCAGTAGGAGCCTAGTATTGTTTAGGTATCTCTGAGCAATTAAAGCTGGTAAAATGTAAGGTAGAGAGACTTGAGTGGAGTTTACACTCTATAAATATGAATTTACATATCTCTGGGTTTTCTGTCTAATAGCTAGTATACCGTTCCATTTGATAGAAATGCAAAAAGAAAACACATAGCAAAATCTAAAGGATATGTGTAGAGTATGGATTATGGAATCATGGAACTTTTAAAACTAATTTTAACTACTTTTGTTAATTTCCATTATTATGCTAATGGATCAACTTCTTAGTACTGTTCAAATGAATAGCAGTAAGCCCTAATGAAGTTCTTGATGAAATATATTTGCTTTTATACTATTGATTTGTGGTAGTTTTATGAATTTCCTGACAGGGATTCAAGTAGCATCTTGAAAAGAGGAGTGATACTGGAATGCTGTCACAAGAACCTTGAAATTGAATTACAGCTTTAATATTCAAACTAGGGAATGTATTGTTATTTGTACTATATGTAAAATGACTTTTATAGACGAAATTTAAAATCGGTGACGCAGAATAGGGTTTATAGTGCATGGGCTTTAAGAAGAGCAAGGGAAGACCTTTGATGTAGAGCATGTAGCAGAAAGATGCATATTTATTAAATAAAGGAATTTTAAAAAGAGGGTCTGGTAGAAAAAAAGGTTGTCTTGCTGATATGCTATTCAGATGATAGTCTGTATTGCCAAAACCAAATGCAAAGCATTTCTATGTGTTGCAGTATTTTATTAAAGAAGTATTATTTACAAATTAAAATATAGAAATCTTGTAAAACATTGAACAGCATTATTGAATCTCAGTGTTTGAGGCTTTCATTTCTCAGAGTCTGATGCTTTGTGCTGTGGTGTCAATATCACCCATGTTTCTAGCAAGGTGCTATGCTTTCATCCCATCCCTGGCACCCTGTCTGAATTGTGAGATGTGGCCAGTTAGGCCTCTCTCTACCTGGTTTAGGGGTATGAATTCTAGAAACCACATAAAACCTCTGCAATGTTCCTTAGGACTCAGTGAACATACACATTAGCTGTGGCATATATTTGGAGAGGCACTGCATAAAGTACCAGCTTGCTTGCAACAGCCTCCATCATGGTCTATTGCCTACCATAGAAGCCATTGCATGGAGGCACACATTACATGACCCCCCATGACATTCGTATATATGGTAAGAATAGGAGAAAACTGTCTTGCTCAGTTGTCTCATTTGAGCCAAAAGATAAACCAGAGCCCCTTTCTCTCTTGCATCAGTCCTTCATTGAACTGTGACTTAGTATTATTGCAAAGCAGGTTTGGAAGAGAAAACAGAGGAAAGCCACCAGCTGTAGTGTCATATTTGGTTTCCTGGACCCTCATTTCCCACAAATGCTTCATGGCATTTTCATGACGTTTTCTCTTCGGATCTTTTTTTCAGTATTCTTGATAATCATTATTTCCTTCCTTACTCGCGTTGTTTGTACTGGGTATGGTATTAACTTCAATAAATCCGTTTATCACAGTAAGATTAATGCTTACTTGCACATTGTCATTAAAGATTGCTAACAGCAGAGACTGAAAAGAAACAAACAGACCTTGCTTGGCAATGCATCAGTGCTGAGCTCAACACTGTAGCTGCTTATGACATTCAAAATCCACCTGGGCACATTCCTGTGTGACCTACTCTAGGTGATCCTGCTCTGGCAGGGGGGGTTGGACTAGATGATATTTTGAGGTCCCTTCCAACCCGTAATGTTCTGTGATTCTATTTTCTTCCTCTTTTTAAGATCCCAATGGCTGAAATCCAGTTTGAATGATATAGTACTAGCTCTTGTTTTACAATTCTCCTACTGTACTTAAAAGTTAAATAATAATCAGTGTTTTGCCATCACCATAACAAATGAACAGTTGGCCTTATTAGCACTAATTTGTATGATCAAAGTTGTAGCCCAGTTTCAAATTGC
This sequence comes from Indicator indicator, assembly GCF_027791375.1. NCBI lineage: Eukaryota > Metazoa > Chordata > Aves > Piciformes > Indicatoridae > Indicator > Indicator indicator. The sequence goes on along the minus strand of NC_072011.1, from coordinate 54,304,668 downwards.
TATGAACTTGAATTCATTTGTAGAAACAGCAGAAACTTGGATTATATGCTAGGCTACAGCAAATAGGGCAAACACAAAGAAGAGCAGTAGCACTACGAAGGAAAAATTTAGTCTGTACAAGTGGTACATAATGGTGATGCTATCATTGTTTCTAAACTAAACAATTTTATTTTTAAACTTTAGAAATTTTAAGACTAATAAGTTAATTGCTGAAATAACCTCTACAGATGTTTTTTCTTTTTTAAGAATGGTTTATCTCCCATTATCAGAATTACCCTTCAATGAGAGAACACAAAATGAGACTTGTATATGGAATATATTATTTAACAGTTCTTTAACTTAAGATCTTTTTAAGACTGTCCCATCTTGCCTGCTCCTTCTCCTCCAATAATTACTTTTTCAGTAAATAGTTTAGATTCCTCCCTCATTCGTTTACAACAATTATTTGCTACCAAGCTTTCTTTTTTTAATTTGCTAACAGTGTAATTTGTGAACTTCAAAAGAGACTGGTTTTACCATAGTATATTTTTTTAATATAAAAAGCCCAATAACTTGTTGTGTATGGCATACTGTAGTCCGTGTTAAAATGTGAAATGAAGATAATTGATTTTAGATTTGTTTGGGGTTTTTTTTTTATTGAAAGCTTATTCAATATAATGCATATAAGAGACAAAGGGAAGGCAGCAAGAAGGTAGTTTTGAAGTAGCATGGGAAGAATGTGTGGGGGCAGTATTATATCAAAAGAAAGAAATGAGGAGTTCTTACTTACACTTGAGACTTTTAAAACTGCTTTTTCCTATTTTTCTTTTCCATTTTGGACATACATTTTACTGAAAACTGCCCAGGTCTCAATTTTATGACAGTAGTAAATAGGTGGAACAGATTGCACAACAGACAAACACAGAGTTTTATTTGTTTTTCCATACTGTCCTTTACTTGACTTCACTAAGTAAATTCAAGCCAGTTGTAATGCAGTTTGTTTCAACATGTTCCTGTTTTCAACTAGTTTATTTTTCAAAAATGTTTGTGTAACATGTATCTGAGCTTTGTATCTTGTCTTACTGTGTCAGAACTACACAAGCAAACCCCTGTGATGATTTCTGTGTGCTAAGTGCATAGATTTACTGCTGCAGTTTGAAGATTTTTAAATTAAAATATATCACTCATTCCAAATGTATCGATTTACACATCTCTTTGTCAATATTAAGTAGAGCAACTTTTCCAATAAGTTGAAAAAGATCTGGCAAGGCAGGTTACATTTAGTGGATTGGTTTAAGTTTATATTTCTGCGTGTTACTTTTGTATGTTCTTGCTCTTTTGCCCTTTATTCTCAATCACTATTACAGGTAATTGTAATGTCCCCTAACTGAGAAAAGATGCACCCAGTGGCACTGAATTCAGACAAAGTTATAGTCATTCACATGTGACACCTCCTAAGTTTTATTTCTGAGTTTTCATCTCCTAGTGAGTGCTTAAGTATTCTACATAAAGCTAGGAGGGTTTTTTTAACACCTAAAAAAATCTTGAAATGTTCTTAAGCTTTAATGGTAGTAGAATAAGAGCAAAGAATTCTCAAAATGACTGCTTTTCTATAGATTGTCTTGAATAAAATGTTCTATCCCCTCCTTTTTTTTGAGATGGCAATAAAATTACCTCTTTTGTCCACATCTTGTCATCAACCAGCTGCTTGTGCAATAGCAGTTTGCTTTTAGAATACATATACAAGAGTTACCAATGGAGATAATCTTACTGCTTCTCACATTTTTTCTGTTCTCTTGCACTTGAATGTTAAACTAGTTCATTTGTCCTAAGTAAGCAAATTAACAAGCGTGTAGTAGTTGATGCCGATTGCTGTACCATCATAATAACTTAAAATATCCATCTTATATTAAAGGAAACACAGTCTTCAGGCTGTCTGAAGAGCTGTGCCTGTGCTATAAGCCCACAAACTGTATGAGGAAAAACTGGTTGGGAACATGGCTCTGCAGTGCTCTAAGTCTTCTCTGTCTTGGAAAGCTGAAATAATGAACCTGCATTCACCCAGAAACAGGCTGAGAGTCCCAGCAGTGCTGGGTCTGAGTAGGTGCATGTCAAAATGCTACTGTCTAAAGGGGAGCTGGCTGTGGGGCTGTTGAGGAGTCCTAGTGCAAGGCATTCTGTGAATACAAGGCTATCCTCTGACTTACTATGTTAAACTTCATCCATACCTCTGTTTTTGCTCAGCCTGTTTTGCTGGTTGCCACTCTGAAGAGTAACTGAGATGTAAAGATGGGCATAAGTATTCACTAGTGGATCATAACTCTGGTGCAAATCAACAAAATATTGTGGAATATGGCCTCATTTGGTCTGTAAATGTAGACTTAGATGACACCTAGTAAGTTCATATAAATCTTATCAAATGCCAAGTAGATCTGCCTAGGGAATGACCAGTTCCATAAAAACCATGGTGGTGTCTCTTGGTTTTTAATACTGTGGTTCTAGTTGCTTAAACTCTAGAAAGTGATTAAGAGATTCTCTTTGATAGTGATGGGTATAGGTAGGGAGCTTTTCCCTGCTGAAAAACAAACTGTGAATCATTTTCTTTTCACTCTTAAAAGGTTACAGTTCTGTCTTAATGTGGTCTGGCTAGTGTGTATTGATATTAATCATGCATGTTAGTTAAGTTTAAAAAGCAAATATGTACTTCAATACTGTACTGATTTTTAATCTGAATGCTTGCAGCAAGTTGAACAGGTAATGATAGCTACTTCCTTTTAATGGCAATATATATTAAAGAAGGAAGAAAGGGAAAACTATGAAAACATTCTTATGGGCTGCTGAAAGTCTTCAAGGGGCGTTTGTCAGTAAAGTTGTAGAGAAACTTCTGGAAACTAGGCATGTAGTTTCTGTCTTTAGGGATAAATGGATAATGTTTTCCACAACCTCATAGCAGTGAAACATCTAAGCATGCTGTGAGGTCTGTGATATTTGTTCTTTACATGGGCAAGAAAAATGACTTTTACGAGAGCTGCTTCATATCACTCGAGACAATATAACTTAGAAAAACAAATAAAATGAACAGCTTTCCTTGTCTCTCCAAATTAATTTGAACTTCCAGGTATCTTAGGCTTTTTTATGATAATGAATTGAACTGCATAACTTTTGTCATGAGCTGTTTGTGTTGGTACTTCTGTGTTTTCCAGAATAATAAATCTGTTTTGTTGCGGAGAGGGAGAGAGGCATGTTATCCATTGTCATTCTCTAGTGGAAAGCCAATTTTTTTTTTCCTTGCCTTTTTTTAACTGAATTTTCTGTGGAAGTATGGTAAGCTGTTATCAGTTCTTTCTCCCTTCCTATCTCCTTTTAATGTATTCAGAAATTCCTAGTTCATTTGACAATCCACTTAAATTTGACAGTCATTCAGATGTAAATTATTATTAAATAACTTAACTTTCTTGAAAAGAAGTAGCCAGGCTGAGGTGACAAACCTAAATTTATTAACTCCCTTGACGAAAGGCTTGTGACATAAACTTAGTTATTAGCATGAGAGAAGCCCACGTGGGAGTCACCTTATAAACACTTCAGCATTTGATCGGTGTTTGTGTCTTCGTTAGACATCAAAAGTCACATAAATGTCAGGTGTAAAACTGTAAGAAGCCAAGTGGTGTTGCTTGCTTTGTTTTCACCTTCCTTTATCCAGGATGCATGGTGAACAATAGAAGCACTGGTTTTATTGATTTGCTGGCTATTTATTTTAGTTATGGTTAGTAATTAGTATCCTCTGTTATCCTTAATTATTTTAGAAAATGTTATTTATATTTCAGTTCATTATACTTGAAGCTTTTTTGCCAATAGAATCCATACTGATTCATTTCTTTTGATGCGGTTAGATCTATGGCTGTAGTGACCTCTATCTCTTACTTCAACTTTCGGATGGATATTCTAAAAATGTTGTGTTTTCCTGTTTTAATAGTGTCCAAGGTTAAGTTTCCCTAAGGTACTGGTAAAAGATAACGCCAAGAAAATTCCTGGCAAATTTTCAAGAAGGGCAGGTCCCTTGAGTCCCAAGAATGATGGGTCAAGGAGGAAGCAGGCGTGTTTTTTGGTAGCCCAGAATAAGAATTGGCTCTTTGCTAGGTTTAGTCAAGTGAAGCACGTAACAGAAAAGGTAATGTACTAATTCTTTGAATGTGGGCTGTATATGAAGCACATTTACAGCTACCAGAACCAATGAGTTTAAAATAAAGTGAAATACTATTGTGCATTCGTCTTTATGCCAGCTTTTTTTATCCTTTACTTAGAATCTTAATTTCTAGAGATTCAATGATTTCATTCCTTCTGATTTCTTCTTACTTACATTGATGTTTATTTGGATCATATAAGTAAACTGTATAATACAGTGCTACTAGGTGGCTTGAGTATGAGAAGTTTCTACTTTTGATTTGCATAGAGACAAAGTTTATGGTTCAGTACTACTGTATTAGGTGCTTGATTTGAAAGAGAACTTGACATAATCTATCCAGATTTGCCATAGTTCTTAGTAGTATTGCCATCCTCAGTAAGAAATACAAACAATTAAAGTTCTTATTAGCTCATCACGACTTCATTATTAGCTTCATTTATACCATTTGACCTGTCTTTTTTACTAAGAAAGTTTTATGCTTATGAATCTAGACCATAGGAGGAAGTTGTTTGCTAAGGCTTTGTCTAACTGTTGTTCCAAGTGGAAATACACTCTAAGCATTTGAGTTGGTGCTTAAAAATAAATTAATCATGATTGTACTCAATGCTATATCAGTCAAAACAAATAATCACTAAGAATTCTAGGTTTATCCTTTTTAACTTTACCTGGAGTGTATAAGAAGCTATACAAATAAGCTGTAAAGTTAATTTCTTAAATGCCAAAAGTCTGCAGACTTGATGAAGACTTACATTTAACTGAGAAATGTTTATGACTTTATTACATAAAAAAAGTTCTTGAGAACCGAGAATAATGCCTCTGACATAATTTAATTGCATTATTTCATGGCATCCAGATAATTGGGGTTCAAGTGAATTGTCAAGTTAAAGTCACATTTGTAGTCATGCCTTAGCAGACTTCAATACTGTGTTTAGGTTTTGGCCTGGTTTTGTGATTGACTGGAAAGCTAATGTATATACCTGCTACATCAGGGCACTATCAGAGTTATAATGCTGTATTCTGTATGGTATATTCCTTTCCCATCTGATTTTTTTTTTTCAGGCTTTCTGCAGGATAGAAAAAGAGAACAGCAATGCTAGTTGTATACTCTGTCATCTGCTTAATCCTTATCCCCTTCGCATTGTCAATACTCATCTAATTCCACTTTAACAACAGTAATTGGCTGATGGAGTAGCAGATATGGATTTGTTTTCCTGATGACTCCTTGACTTTTTTCCTCTGGTAATACTAATAGAATTCCAAATCCTTACTGGTGTGATCATGTCATGAGTAGGTCAACAGTCATGTCAAGGTCCTATTGGAAACTTCATAGCCAACATCTTAATTTAGACTTAGCTATCTTTTTCTCTTGTGTGTGCAATTGTAAGCAATTCTTTCAAGTCTCACACTTATTCCATTATAACACAATTCGTTTGATGCAAAGGGAGGCAGTTCTGCATGTGAATTGTTTACTGAATGGTAGTTGGTCACACACAAATTCAATAAGCCTCTTTCCAGGTGTGATGCATTCTCTGAATTATGTTGGTAGCTTGAGAGAAACAAAATAATGCTTGTTTGCTGAGATTTTCAAAGTTATTTCAGCCTTTCAGTTAATGAGAATTGAAATGGATATTTTGTGCTTCTAATATTTAAGAAAAACATATCTGAGAAATTGAAATGTGAGGTCTCTGGGGTGGCTGAATTGATCCAGGTGTTTCTTGCTACTAGAAGGAAAAAGCTCACCTCCTTGTTTCTCGCTTTCTAATATAGCTCTTAACCCCATCTCTCACTTGCTCCAGGCTGTGCGTTTCCTTCTCTAAATCTTGCCACAGCCCTAAATTGTAAGATGCATTTCTGAGCTGCCACAATTCACCAAAACAAGAAAAAAAGACAGATTGTCTTGTGAGGTTAGCTTTCTGGTCTTTTTCGTGAACTGCAAGTGATCTAAAGGAGGTCAGAAACATCAACTCTGACAGGAATGTGAAGCAAGGTGTACGGGGGATGTGAGACAACCCCTTTTAGCAGTCGTGGGTCTCTTACTACAGACTATGTCCTGGTGGGTTTTACCAGTAGTTTTTGATTATATAAAATTAGAATTGATAAATAAGGCTCTATAAAGTTGTTTGGAAACCTGTGTAGGATTGATATGCTTGTAACAGTCTTTCTCATTCCCATACAACTTACTTTGTCTCTTCTTTGCCTGAAGCATCCTCTTTATTTTTGGCACTAATATGCATCCTATCTAGGAAATGGGAATTATGCCTTGCTGCCTTCCATGGACCTGAAGCAACACTGCAGAAGTTTTTGGTATTGACTTGAGTAAGAACAGAGTAGACTGCATATGCTCAAGCTGTCAGAAAAAGCTGTAACAACTGATTAAACACCTTTTGTCTCTTAAAGCATGTCAGATTTAATTGAGTGGTTAAGAACCAGTTTTGGCAGAGACTTAATCTCACTTAGTCTTTTGGCTAACTGAATAGTACTCAATATTGAAAGGGTGCATGCAGTCTCTTGATGGAGATTTATGCACTTGACCAAGTGCTTAAATTTTACAGGGAAACATTTAAATTCAAGTGCTTTGGTAGTCCTACATCAGAAGCAATGCCTATCTTGGGAATTACGCTGTTAAATCAGCAAGGAATGTTAACCAGCCAGAGTCTACAACCTGGCTGACTGCTTTATCAAAGCTCCCACTTTCTGTCCTCTGTCCAAACATTCACTTCATGAAATTGTTGACCAGTTACAGTGAAGTCAGCCACTAACACTTCTCTGTCTGATGTATTAGTGTGTCCTCTTGATGTTTCTGCATGAGCAATAGATAGAAAGCAGAAAGGGGTGGGGATGAGAAGAAAGCCCCCAAAACAAACCTTTGCTGTTTATCAGGGTTGTTATCTTTAATATTATGTTTCTTGGTGCCAAGCTGTGCAGGTCTTTGATTTCCACTACAGAGTATGAGTAGATCCCAAAATTGTTAATGCTTTCTGAGAATCTGGCCCAGTATCTGAAATGTTCGTAGAGAAACAATCCCTTGGTCTAAAAAAGAGCAGAAATTGCTTCACTGCAACTAGAAATGCAGTGAAATCTTGATTACATTGATTTCCTGCTTGCTGAATAAAAAGCCCAGAAAGCATAGAAGAAATAATCTACGGTTATCTACCTGTTTAAGCTTTCCCCATTCTGAAGCTACAGCTACTGTAACTGAAGAAACAATAGTTTAGGGTGTTAATTTGTACTTTAAGAAAAATAAGCTACCTAAATATTTAAACTTACAAGAACAGTCACATCGTGTTATGCCAAATTCTTATACTGAAATATTTTCATTTGATGTTGTATGTGGAGTAACAATTAATACTTACTGCACAAACAAGGTTTTTGTCTAGACAACAAAAGATGTAATCAGATCCTTTGGCCCAGCAAGGTAATTCTTGCAAGCAACGTAAGTTCAGCTTTAATAGAGCATTATTGCATCAAGGAAACGTGCTGCTTTTCTGTATAATAATAGAGTATTATTGTATGCATCATTTTATGTGTACAGTGAGCATATTATCTACTGGTTTGGAGGGAGTAGCTGAAATCAGTTCCTGTGTTTCAGGAAGAATTTGACATAGCTGAAATATTTAATTTTTCTGAAACTTGCCTGTATTTTTCAATGTTACTGTTTACTGCAATAATGATATATGAAAATCTAACTATTAATCAGACTGGGATTTGAAGGCGGCAACAAATGATAAGCAAAAGCACCCTGAAATTACTTTTGTTATTAACCCAAAACTCAGAACAGTCTTTCCAAAGAACAGAAATCTGGATGTAATTGTGGTACAGTTTTAATTAAAATATGTTTTACTAGCTTCTTTCACCATCAGCATACCACTCTGTCTCGTAGGGTTATTTTAACTAGCTGAGAATTCAGATTTGAGGTAATGTCTTACTTCATCATGAGGACAGTTTAGCAGTAGATGATGTTGCTCAGAAGGGTGTATTGTCTCCATCTTTGGTAGGTTTCAAGATCCAACCAAATGAAGCCTTGAGTAACCTGTAGGAGCAGGTCATTGTTCTAGAGACCTCCTGATGTCTCTTCCCACCTGAATTACTGGTTGATTCCAATAGTACTAACAATACCATTCTATGATCCTGTTACATTGGGAAGTACCATATCATAGCTCTGTAATTATGTTTTATTTTTAACGTGATATAAATATATATACAGAGGAGATGGAGGGAAATATTATAGCAGGATATTTGACTGTTGGCTGGTAAATAAGAATAGACTGATTTTTTTTATTTTATTTTTTAATTAACTTGTCATTATAAATCAGCTGGATTTCTTAGGGACAGTGTGGCAGACAAGGGTCTTCTAAATGGAATTAGCTGGAGGAAGGGTGAAAGCTTTACAGATGAGTTCATGAAAAATGTTCTGTGCGCAAGAGACAGGAAGAAACCAAAGAACTGGTAATGCTTGGAGCATAAAAACAAAATTAAAAATATTGCAGAATCCTGGTCTCCGTGACAAAAGAGAAGGAGATTGCATAAAAGAAAATAGAGGAAAATGGAGGGGGGGGGGGGGGGGGGAAGGGGGCAGGAGAGGGGGCATGAAAAATGATGTAAGGCTTGAATTAGTTTTGTGATACTGGTGGTAGAATTCAGGTAATCCTGTAACCTTTGAGTCTGACACCCAAACTTTTGTCTAAAGAGAGAATAGCAGGCAAAGGAGAAGACTGGGACATCAGTGTTCCTTCTTTTCCTGGTTCTTTAAGGTTCTTAAAAGGTTTTGGAAAATAGGAACACAGAACAGGCGGTTTGGGCTTTTTGTTCTTTTACAGTTATATTACACTGACCCTCAGATGTCTGCATGAGGTTTCAGGAAAGGAGTTGGTATCTAGGTTGGGTGAAAACTAACAAATGGAAGGTCGGTGCATTTGAGAGCCATCACAAACGTGTTCTGGGCTGCAGAACCTCGGCTTCAGATTTTCAGACTGCAGAGCTAAACAACCTCTAGGGTGCAGACCAAGATTGGTGTAAAGCCAGCAGAAGCTTTGACTAGTAGCTGAACAAGGACCTCCTCCATTTGATTTTCCTGCAACAGAAATTAGCTGAAACACTGGTCAGAGATAATTCTGGGTGTGTCATTGAAATTACTTCCCAAGACTAATCTGCTGAACACAGGAAGAATTATGTTTCTCAAAGGAGAATGGATGTTTAGAGCTCTCTGTCATAGAATCATTTTGGTTGGAAAAGACCTTTAAGATCATAGAGTTCAACCATTACCTATCTCTGTCAAGTCTGGTGCTAGACCCTTAGCATCACATCTGTCTGTCTTTTAAACCTCTCCAAGGTTGTTGATTCAGCCAGCTCCTGGGGGAGCATATTCCAGTGTTTGAAAACCCTTTCAGTGAAGAAGCTTCTTATAATATCCAATCTAAACATCCTCTGGCAGGACTTGAGGCCATTTCCTCTGGTCCTATCCCTGGTTATTGGGAAGAAGACACAAATAGCCACCTTGCTACAACATGTAGCTGAGCTGAGAGTGATAAGGTCTCCCTTCAGCCTCCTTTTCTCCAGGCTAAACAGCTGCTCCTCAAAAGACTTGCTCTCCAGAGCGTTCACCATCTTCATTGTCCTTCTCTGGTCCTGCTCCAGCCCCTCAATGTCTGTCTTGTAGTGAGGGCCCCAAAAGTAGAGACAGTTTCAGATACAGGGGCACAATCACTTCCCTGGCCCTGCTGGACACACTGGTCCAGATACAGGCTAGGATGCCATTGACCTTCGTGGCCATCTGAGCACACACTGGCTCATGTTCAGCCAGCTGACAATCAACACCCCCAGGTCTTTCTCTGCTGGGCAGCTTTCCAGCCACTGCGTTCCAAACCTGTAGCATTGCTTGGGATTGTTGTGAATCAAGTGCAGGACTCAACACTTGACCTAGCTGAATCTCATACAATTGTCCTCGGCCTGTTCAGGGCCCTCTGTAGAGCCTTCCTACCCTCAGGCAGATCAACTCTCCCTCCCAGCTTACTGTAATCTCCAAATTTGCTGAGGGTGTACTTGATCCCGAAGTCTTAGTTATTAAGTCCAGGTTCTTGTACGGTGGGCACACTCATGCTTTATTAATTGCATGGGAGATGGTGACTAATAACAGTGAAGGAGCTGGTTCTGAGGAAGTTTTTTAATTTTGCCTAACTCTTAAGAATTTAATTTTGGAATTTCAACCCTTGACTTAAGCACTTCTGTAGACAGTGAGACTTCTAAAGTTCGATCAGAGCACTAATGTTAGCCACATGTTTCATCACTTTCCCTTCCCTTCAGCTGTCACTATTCTACCCCCAATAGTCTTTTCTGTGTTGGTAGAGGTTCCATCTTCCAGCCACAAATGTTATGAGTAATGCTATAAAATATTATCCTTGCATATGTAAAACAATACCACTTGCTCTACATACTAAAATACCAGCTAAATGAGTTTCATTTTGAATGCCTTCTTTTCAGTTATTGTATTAAAAGAAACCTTCTGTGAAGTTGCATCTTCTGTCAAGTGAGCTTAGAGCTCACTGCTTACTTGAGCCTGGATTTCCTATTTCCCTCAGAAATCCTTTTCTGTGCTTTCAGACTGTCACAACGTTATTCTCTTTTCAAGCCTGATTTCTATGGTGGTATAATTAACAGACAGGGTATGTTGGTACAAAGAAAGACATCTACTGGTTTTGACACTGAGAATTAATTATGAAATAAAAGACAGATTTGTGCTCAGGCTAGAATTAGCCTAGCAGTTCAAAATACAAGCAGTCACCTTGGAATCATGTAACAAAAAGTGACACCCTTTCTTTTACTATAGGCTAAATATATCTTGTGAACTTCAGTTAGATAAATCATCAGCGTGTCAGTTCTATCTCTTATTCTATTTAATTAATTTGGAAAATAGTTGTTGCTTTCCTTTGACAAGCACAGAGTTCATGTTTGTTAAACACTTAAAAAAACCAACCAACTGGTTATACTTTTTGAAGTGGTTTAGATTATTATCAGAGAGGTTGTTCATTCTTGCTAGGAAAAGGTGACATTCAGCATATCATTGGTAGCCAATTTTAAATGGAGTAAAGTTTCGAAAGAGTGTCTATAATACAGTTTTTCAAACCCTTTAATTAGTTTTTGCATAGAATACCTTGCACAAAGTGCTGGCGTCGTGTTTTGTTCATGTTCCTAGCAGGTGAACACAATTTGAATGCCTTTAATGCGACTTTCTTTATTTTATGTGAACAAAGACTCCTCCAAATATCTTGCACTGGTTAATACAGCAAAACAGTGTGTTAGCGTGTTAATCTTGAGTGCACAAAGAACCACTGGAGGGTAAGAGGAGGGCATCTGCTGGATAAGCTTTTAATATGATGGGAATGATAACAGACCTATGACTGGTGCAAAAACCAGCTAATCTTTTACAGTATGTGATTAAAACCAGCGCATATCATCTTTTCAAAATTTGTTTATTGATGCAAGGAGGAATGGCCCTGTATTTCCTAAGTAGACAAAGAGAGAACTTACTTAAGAGAAACATAGCTGTTCCATGCTGCCACAATTTGTACTAGCTGCAGTGACCATTTTAAGTTTTTAGGCCTACATGTTCTGGCTGGGTTATTTTTGTGATCGATTGTCACTGTGATGGACGATCCCTTACTACCTCTTCTATGTATTTGTCAGTACAATAGTAGTTGTAGTAGTTTTATAGGCTTTTGTCTTAAGATTTCTTGGAAACATTAGGAAGTTATAAATCGCCTTGGACTTATGTATAACTAATGAAAAAGCTTCTTTTATTACAATGATGGAGTGGTTGTGGGGAAGAAAATGAAGATGCTGAGAAATCAGTAATTATTTTCTTCACTTCCTGCTGAATAAAATAGGACTTACAGTCCTTGTGCAATTTCTAGTTCCAATGTAATTGACATTCTGATGCAGACTGGACCTTCCTTTAGAAGACAAGGATTTTTAAAGATGTAGAAAAGACTTTAAACTATTGATGTTGCTTTCAGAAAAGGGTTTAGTGATTGTGTACATTATAAAGATGACTAGCAATTAAAATATTTACAAAACTGTGTAATATTATGTAAACACTTTCCTAGGCCAGAACGTATGGTAATTTTCAGACATTTATGCTACCTTCTGCTTAGTTGGCAGTGAAGGCAGGAGCCAGTTGACTGTTGATTATTCTTCAAACATACACAAACTAGATGTAGAGATAGCTGATTACTGCCAGGAAGGGCATTCTTAGGTCTTCTACATGAATGCTTAATACGTGCACTGGGGGGGTTCTTCGGAGCTCTATTCAAACACGAACTATTCCTATGAGCTGGCAAGCATTAAGGTATGACTAGAAGTTAGCATATGCTCAAGTTTTTGAGAGGTTAGTTGTGGCCTGTAGTCCCTTGTTTAGTAACATTTAAGAAGTTACATGCTTAAAAAAATGTGTGCATGTTTTCTGAACACGAGGAACGAGGAAAAGGCAGATGTCACAATCTTAAGTCTTTGAGTCTCAGTTTTATGCACAAATTTGTTGTATTTAATATATGCTCCCATTAAGCCATGTGTATTTTACTTGCCAATGCTGGTGAAGGTTCATTTGCACTTATATCAGTACATTGGGATCTGGTATATTTTTCATTAAATGAAGAAATTGGGGCTTTTGGTGTCATCTACAGGAATGAAATGAATGTGGAATGGAATCGGTTCCTTGCTCATTAAACCCAAAAGCACCTGCTGTATTATTATTTGGCTGTAAACCAAAAAAGAATGGTTTAGTTAAAACTAGAGGGAGGGAGGGTGTCACTTAATCAAATTTATACAGCTTTCTGAAAGTTACTGGAACTAAAGTAGTTGGTGATGTAATGTGTGAAGTCAAAGAGTATTTTGCTATGCTGGAGAAAACTAATGGAAACATTCACTTGGGGTAAGACAAATGGTATTAAATGAGAAAACACACCATGAATTGCAAATGGAGCTGAGTTAATTTGTTGCTACAGTAGTGTTGCCCTACTGTTAAATGAAGGCTGTGTAATTATCTTGCTGGCAGAGATAATGTCAAAACCTCATTTCTCCTTACATGCCTCATTTTTACATGAGGGCTAATTGAGCTGCAAGGTGACAACTGATTATATATGGCTATCATCAGGTCCTCTTGCTCAATTTGCAAATAATGTTATCTTTTTTAAGTGATTATTTTTATCACATGTCAAATTAAGGCATTAAAAAAAACTTTTTAAAGCTGTTTTGGTAATTTCTAGCATTGCATTTGTACCATTTTATTTATAATTTTCAGCATTAATTAATTCTTCCTTTAAGTTTCTTGACATCTGTTTGCTTGCCTTCCATATACTTAAAGCACAGAGACACGTGTAGTAGTCAGTCTTTTATGCCTTTTGACCATCACGAGTGAAGGGGCATTTTATAATCCCAAATACATTGTTTTCTTTCCCTTTTCTGTTGAGTTTCTTGTTTGTTGGAAATGCCGCTGGATAATTTCTGTTAATAAATACCTGATTTAAGGTATCTTGATTTTAAGCTTTTCCTTATGCCCAAAGAAGCCCAAGGATGGCTCTGTCAAATGGAAGTGCTGTTACCTTTCTTTACCTGTTGGCTTCATGAATATCAAGTGGCCACTTCACTTTGTCAGTGCAGAATTAAAGGCCATCTATGCTCATGCTTTTTCTTGATCTGCTTGGTCTCTGCTCTACCCATAGATGCAGTGCAGCCTGTTTCTAAGTCTTCCTAAGTTTTTTTTAACGCCAGCTATTTGCCACAAACCCTAAAAGTTAAACAGCTCATTTTGCATTCCACTAATGCAAAATCTAGGAGCACCCTAGATTTCCATGTTCTGGCCCAAAAGTACTGAGACACAGAGGCAATGTGCGAGATGAGCCTTAAGAATATGTGTATCAGTGTGAGAGCTGAAATCCCCCCACACCGATAATAACCAGGCTAGCTCAGTCAGGAAAGCAAATGAAAGCTGTATTTACAAGCAAATCTACAATCTATGATGAAATGCAATGAATATGTACAAATATACACAATTCACAACATTTACAAATATATACAATCAACAGAAAAGTACAACCAAGCTCCCTTTGCTTCCCCCCAAAGAGGACTGTGGCCTCCTCCCCCCAGACCTCCCTGGCAGAAGGCAAAGAGAGAGAAGCAGAGAAGCTGTTAACTTATCTCGCCAAGGTCAGTGTGTTATCTCCAGCCAGAAGAGAAGCAGCAGCAGCAGCCAGACAGCCCAGCAAGTTGCCCTGACTGCCCAAACTTTGTTTTGAGTAGTGGTTCTTAAACATTTCTGTCTATCCAAGGGAAGTGTTTAGAACAATCATTATTTTGCTTTCTTATACCCAATAGTGACTTATTTACATTCTTTAGCTTTCTCTGCTTGAACTTTGAAAAGAAAAATTAAAAAGACAGTTTCAAACCATCACAATATGCTTAGCAAAAGAGAACTTTAAAAATCTGGCACTAATCCAGAAAAATACACATTATTCTCAACCAAGGGTAGAGTTCTTATTTGGGAATGCTGTTTGTAAAGTATATGCAATGTGTTTGATAAAGAATGTAGTCTGAAATCATCTTAGTGTGTTGACTACATCTTCCCCTTGCAGAAATAACCTAAGTGGAAAATAGGAAAATATTGTAAATTGGAAGATGGAAAAATAGACAGTTTGTGTTGCATTAAATATATTTAAAAATAAAACGCCATAACCTGTAACTGATTGAAGTTTGATAACATGAGACCCTCTTGTTTACTAAACCCCTATACTTACTCAGGATTCAAAGCAAATAGACACTTTCATTCTCAGACCTTTTATTAAACACTTATTTTTATGTTAAATAGATTTACTTCTTCATTGGGAACATGATAAAATTCATCCTTGACATGTCTTTTAAACAAATGAAATAATGACTTTAAGACTGTCTAAATAAACAGTCTCATTTTACTGTATGCTAGGCAATAACAGAGCAAAGCTTTGCTTTGAGATGAAAAACCTGAAAGGTGCTTCAGTGTTTTCTTATATTCATGCACTTTTGCAAACTACTTGTATCTTATAGTGTAGGAAAGGTACTCATCTTTATTGAAAAATTCATGACTGAGACCTTAAATCATTTTACTTTATTAGATGGTTCTGCATTTGGAAATTAAATGATGCTGCTTAAAAAAAGAAATTACCCAAGACAATTCTGTATGTCTTTTGCTTGTCTGACATCAGGGAAGGGGAAAAAAAATCAGAGAGCTTCTCCTGGATGAAAGGAGTTACTTGAAAGTGAAATGTGCAAATCCATCAGTGATATTTTAATAATGCTGGGTCATGTTGAGTCCTGAATAATTTAATCATTTGGTGTGTGTTTGCACTTCTGTATGAGACTTTGTTGGAAAATACCTTTTTAATGACTGACTAGAATCCTGAACTATTTTTTTAATAACCTATGGTTCTGCGAATCTGACTGAGTAGTAAGTTGGTACTTATTATATTCTTTGTAAATACAGCACTGTTCTACCTCATGCAATAGAGCTAAGATAGGAACAGAAAGGATACTGCTGATCTAACAATACCAAAAAACTTACCTTTTTTTTCCTTAGGTTTAAGCAGCATATGTAACCATTAACTAGGTCTGACTTATATTTTCACTTTTTGAAAGCTGCACCTTTCTAGAAACTTCTGGGTAAAAGTGTTACTGCTGTGTTTACTTACTACTTACTGTGAGGTCCTAGTTAACCCTCTTTACCTTGAGCCCAGCTTAAACTTGAACAGAAATTTAATTTTTTTATATCAAGCCACTTGACTAGAACCTTGGCTTGTTCCCTCCTGTCTTAAATGGCTCCCTGTAATGAGCAGCAGAAGCATTACTCTTGGTTTCCATATATTGAGTTCTAGGAGTGTTAGAATGTTGAAGACATGAGAGAAATTGGAAGGTTTTCTTAATAATATATCCTTGATTGCTAATAGAAGATAAATCCATGATTTTCAATTTAGATAAAGGTAATTGTTCTAATAATGAAAAAAAAAAAGTGAGTATTGAGAATATTATAATAAAACCAGAAAACACTTCAGTAAGCAGTGGGAATGGAGGAGCTGATGAGGAACCAGTTTTGTCCTCTCACAACTGCACTTATCTACTTGAATATTTACCAGTACTGAGGAAAACTTCAGTCGTAAGTAACCAATTACAACTTCTAAAATATTTATGCAATAAGAAACCCATGGTTAAAAGTATGTGATTCTTTGCATGGAATTATTTTCTTAAGCTACTTATTTTTGATTTGTTTAACATGAGCACGTTGCACTTCATGTTTTGTAGCCTCAAGAAAGCCTGTCTGAAAAGTACACTCCCACTGTACTAAAGATAGCATTAATTCTTTGTAGGTACATAAAATAAATATTAGTTTACAAATACAAAAGACTCACAACACCAATTCGTTGGATTCTGAAGCAGATACAAGGTTTTATTATGCTGCTAAAGAATTGGAACTTCAGGAACACTCTGAAACATGTATGCTGGAGCTACAGACAAAATCTGGCATTCCAAAATGTCCAAGGTAGTGGTTCCAAATACACCAGGAGTAGCATCAGTGTGGGTGCTTGTGGGGACTTGCAAAGCTCTGTGAATTTTTTTGACTGCCCTAGATGGTGACCTCATAATTTCCAGAAGCAGGTGGATGTGGCAATTATAGCTACGGCCACTATCTTGAACCTTCTGTAGTAGGTGATGAATTGTAAATGGCTACACTCAGTGCACAACAATAAACTCAAATAAATCTTCGATGTGTAATAATGGCAAGACTGAAAGACTGGCAGTTATAACAAGGCTGCTGTTGTCACCCACTTTACTGTAGCCTTGATATCCATCATTATCAGCTGGAGCTAGCTCAAGAGTCGGACAAGAAGGTCTGAAGAAGGATGAGTTGTTTGCGCTGAGGCGTCCGGTAGGTCCCATCTGGCAGAGAGTAAATGGGATTTTTTGCCTGTTCACTGGGCCAGAGCTGTCCATCATTTTGGGCAGATATCTGATCACTTCATGCTGTGGGACAATATGGCTTTGTGCTGTTTGGTACAGCAATGGCAATTAAAATAACTAAATTTTTCATTTATTTCAGGCTTCTGTTTTACCTCAGCCAAAGGTGATCCAAAGAAGTGATCTTTACATTAAAGAGCTTTTTATTCTTTTGAGTTAGGAAGTCAAGTTAGACCAGTCAGTGCCAAGTTACTGAAAACTTTAAGGTAATGATGCAAAAACAGATTTAGAAATACAGGCACAATGAAGTTTTTTTGTCTTGTTTTCCCATTAGCATGCTTTAGACTACCTGAAGATATCAAAATAGAACACAAATTGGTGGAAATGCTAAGACATTATCAATGCTTTACAGAAATAGCAGGGTTGCTTAGCCCCTGGCAAGTTTCATGTAATTACTATAAATCCTAAATGTCTTAATGTATCTTAATGTGATGCTTTTCTCTGCTGAGTGCAATTCTGCTGGGCTTACATCACATGTGTAGCTCTCAAATGTATTTATCAGACAAGCATGAAGGATTATTCCAAAACATGTTGTACACCAGATATAAAATGTGAAAACTGAATACTACTTAGTTTAACATGGCAGCTTATCTAATATTTGTTTGATCTTTAGACTTTTCAATGAGATCATAGGATTAATCAACATAACATGTTAATCAGTGAATCCCAGATTGATTCTTCCTCCCCTTAGAGGTGTAGCACTTCTTCAACAGAAGACAATTGAATTTATTGAATATTAATTTATGAAGTCAATATAATTGCACTATGTAAATTTGTTTTGTGCTTGTACTTTAAAATACTTAGTTGCGAGAAAAAAAAAACATCCTCTCAGGTGTCATCACTTTGAAATGAAGGTGATTTTATTAGAGGTTAGAATTTTATAGTATCTGGATTGCAAGCTGCTTAACAGCAGTTTCTTCTGTAAAGCTGTCTTATTTTGCATTCAGAGTAGGTTCTTTCAAAGCTTAATCCTGGCTTTAAAAGATTCAAAGTTGTGAAGTGATGCATTATAGATAGATAGAGTCAGGTGTTCTTTTAATTTTAAAGAGTATTAAGTGCAATGGGAGAATATTATTCCAGCTTGTATGTTCTTTTGCTTATTTCAAAAGTGTTACATTTTACACATGCCTCAGCTGTGTGATAATAGTTATTTTATAAACATTTTAATGTCTCTGATGATTAAAAGTATTTCAACATTCCCTTGCTTCCATAATGCAGGTTCAGTGGCTGATGTCCAGGCTAACTGACATACAATCATTCATTTTTTCTTTATTTCATAACAAACCTTGAAGCCTGGAGGCATCAGACCCATGCAGATTTCGCTGCATTTTAGTGTGTTGATGGAATAAGAACCTCCAAATTTAAAGTAGCAGCATATTGTATTCCATCTCTATAGACCTAGCTCAAAACAGCGGTAGCCACATGAAAATATGTCAAGAACACTGTTTTCTCATATTGGAATTTAGGCAATTTGTTTTCAGTCAGAGAGCTGTTTCTAACCTATTTTTGGAGCCCCTCTGTGGCCTGACCATACCTTCTAACATAATTTATGGTGGCACTGTAACATATGGACTTTTCATCATTGTCCAGCTGAAATCCTCTGTTGGACATGGATGCTACCCCCGTACACAAGCTCCCAAAGCAGATATTTTACAGTACTATTTAGTTTGGTGTACACTGAATTCATCAGTGTGTCTAGCATGGTGTCAGGGTTGTTCTATGCTTTTTCTTTTTAATAGTTATTCTTGTAAGCATTCTATCTACAAATTGTCAATTGCATTTGGATTTTTTTTTTTTTTTGGTGAATAAACTAATTATTGATGAGTGTGAGCATCACAAGACCCCCAAAGCTTCAGATTGTTATTGGGCTGAGCAATACAGAAATAGAACATAAAGGCAGTCCTAGACCTAGGGAGCTTTGCAATTTCAAGTATCCAGAACAGTAAAAGCAGGGAGCAAAATTACTATCTCACAGGCAGTACTTTGTTTGTAATGGGTATGTTTTACTTTGTTGCTTTTTGGGGTGATTGAATTGTTTTTTGAAGGTGAGAGCATAGGTTGAAGGAGGAGTAAAGACAGCAAGTAACTACTGTGGGAAGAACAAAGGAAGCCTAGTACAGTAGAATGGAAGAATTTGCAGAAAAGCCATTGATTATATCTAAATAAAGGAATTTATTTGGTTTTAAGTGCTTTGGGGTTTCTTCCCTGTAAGATGTAGCAAATGCTGTGCAAGTGGTATTAAGAATTTTGTGACAGTAACTGGGAACTGTGAAGTGATAAAAATACTAATAGTAATGTATGTTACATATTAATTTTAAAAAATATTATAAAATATTTCTCTTAAAATCCTTCTTAAAATCTGTGTCCTTTTTAAAATTTGTAATTCTATGTAGCTGCAAAAGACCTGACTTAGGGTCATGGAAGCGTGACATTTCATGGCAGGAAGAAATTACTGAGTTCTTTTCCAACTGAACTTTGAGCATACCATATATCTGCTTTGAAAAAGAAAAGCAGTCAGGATTAATACCTTTAAAGGAATTTAAAGCTTTCCTGTAGCTAGCGTTTTGATGACCCTGCAATTTATTCAATTTGATTATTAGGGCCACATGGATGATCAGAGGGCTGGAGCACCTCTCCTATGAAGACAGACTGAGAGAATTGTGGTTACTCAGTCTGGAGAAGAGAAGGCTCTGAGAAGAACTTATTGCAGCCTTCCAGTATCTTAAGGGGGTCTACAAGAAGGCTGGTGAGGGACTTTTAGGGTATCAGGTAATGACAGGACTAGGAGGAATGGAACAAAATTAGAAATGGGTAGATTCAGATTGGATGTTAGGAAGAAATTCTTCACCATGAGCATGGTGAGACACTGGAACAGGTTGCCCAGGGAGGTGGTGGAAGCCTCATCCCTGGAGGTTTTTAACACCAGGCTGGATGTGGCTGTGAGCAACTTGATCTAGTGTGAGGTGTCCCTGCCCATGGCCGGGGGGTTGGAACTAGATGATCTTTGAGGTCCCTTCCAACCCTAACAATTCTATGATTCTATGATTATCTGGCTAGGTTTGCTCTTTGAAAAAAATAAATTGAAAAAGTCCCCACAAACATAAAAAGCTCTTCTAATACATTTGGCACCAGAAATATAAACTATAGTACTGCTTATTAATAGAGTCAGTGAATTCACTTAGTTTGTGATGAGGTATTGCAGAGATGGATTCTGAAAACCTGTGTGTAAAGTGTCAACTCAATACTGGTTGTTAGGCTAATGTGTTTATCACCTGTTATACTGTAATGACATTTCTGTCTCTTCTATAACTAGAATTCCCTGGGGTTATTTCACATAGCAGATCTTCTAGTGTGTAAAGAATTGGTACAAGAAAACCATGTGAATTTATAATTTTGTTCCTAGAAACCTATTATGTAACAAATTACAATGGAAGCAGTTTCTCACCATAGTCTTTTTAGTCTGTTATCAGCAGTACAAGATACATTTTAATTCAGTACCTTAAACACCCTCAAACTGTTGCTCGTAGCAATTAGTACCATTTTCCCAACTGTTCCTTGTTCAAAACCCTTCCTTATTGTTTAGAAACATGATAACCATCATGCCAGTCCAAGAACCTTCAGATGTACTCCTGCTTTGTCTGTTTGATTTTGTTCCAGTAGTGCTTAAATTTAAAAAGCAAAGAATTTTAACCAAAGAATAGGTGGAAACAGTTATGGAAGTGCTTCATTTTGCCCATTTTATACAGATACACTGCAGCTCAACTTAATTTTTTCTTTAATACAGTAGAGTTAAAAGTACATTTTATTCTATGAGCATCTGTACAGCAGGAACTATCTTGGAAATCTAAACTAGTTTCATTATGAAGCTCAGACTCTTAACTCAGGTATCATTACTGATATTTTTAATTACATGACAAAGTTTTAGGCAAGCCTGTGTAATTACACATGATAATTCTATAATTGCACATCTTAATTATTATATTTCTTACTTGGCAAGTTATATGTATTTGCACTAATTATACTACCAAAGTATTCAATTACCAAATTATAGTTGCATATTGGGCAAGGGGGCTCTAATCGGCCAGCTGAAAGCAAGTTTGTAGATAGCATTCTACATAGTTTTGTTTAAAATAAATATATTTAACATAAAAATGATTGGTATATTATTGTGGTGGTCTCATTTTGAACAGAAATAACATAATGGTTGTCTGAAAGATATTTGTGATGATGTAGCTGAAAACAGAACAGGAGTATACCAGCAGATAGAATAGTAGAAATAACTTAATGTAGTATTGGTGTTTAATTGTTGTATCAAAGCACAGATAAAAACAGTTTTCCTAGCATGACATTATCCAGTCTACTGTCTAACATTCCAGTGTCCTATCTGGGCTATCACTTTTTTGTTTGGTTGTTTGGTTTTGTGTCTTTTAATATATATATGGCTTTCCCATGTTTAATCACTGTGGAGAATGCTCCCAGCCTTTGTCATATCAGTCAATAGTATGTGTCAGCTTTGAGTTAGCTTTCTTTCTAAATCGTGTTACTTGGCTGTCTTGCTAAGAAACAACCTTTCTTTTTCTGTCTTTCTACACAGTTTTAATCTTTTGCTCAGGCTCCCATCTTTCTCTATCTTCAGTTGCAGTTTCTTGTCTAGCCTTGACAAAATCATTCTGGACTGTTTATATCCAGTTAGAACGTGGTTACAAAGATTGCTTTCTTAGCTGAATGTCTTTGTAACTGCCTTCTCTTTCCCAACTTTTTCAAACTTAAGATGTTTTTCTTTCTCTTATGATCCTTCTGGGTTTGTTTTTATAGCCAGCTATCCAGTACTGCACGATATCTGAGTTTAAAATCTTAGTTTAAGTTTCATGCCTTTCTTTTGGGGAATTTGGCCGTGTAGCTCTGTGTACAAGATAGTAAGGTCCTGGTTTTGTATTGCTGCCTTTTGTTTCAGGTACCCCTAATGTCATTGCAGTTAAACTGTCACCTTTACACCAAAGGAAGTTCCTCCAATATGATGATTGGTCTTCAGTCATACTTGCTTGTATTGTCACCTCTCTTCTTACACTTCTTTTTCAAAACCACAAAGTCAGTTCTTGAGTATTTTTATGTAACAGTTAAGATCTCCATTCTTGGGGCCTACACATTTTTCTCCAGTGGTTCATGATCTTAGCCTAGGAAATTTAGTTTCTTCTTCTTTAAACTAAATCCACCTTCTGCAATCTTGAAGTTGTTATTCTAATAATTTTTTTATAATGGCAATGTTTTCCCTCTTCCTTCTTCACACTAAGCCAGCAGTACACAAGTTAAATTATGAAGGACCAAAGTCCTTTTCAGTCAATGTACTCCCAGAAGTCATCCTCTTCATGAGGTTATCAGCTGTTTTGTAGCATGCAGCTTCCTCTGCATTTTATAAGAAACAGCAGTGAAAGACTGGAGAAAGTCCTCAGTGTGACAGTTTTACAAATGTCAGTCCATCCTGTTGAACAGAGTTTTACTAAGATGCTGGTTTTCTGAGAGAGGGAGGTGGGAGTTTAACAAAATTCAGAATCACTGAAAAACCAGCAGCCTCTTTATAAAGGACAGCTTGAGAGCTGTGAAAACTGTTTTGTCTGTACAGACAAAAAGACTCCTGCCAGAAATCTCGTCCATTGTAATTTTTGTTACACAATACCAAAATTTGCACTTGCATGCATGTTAGCTTTAGTGACTTGTGGGTTGTTTTCCAGTTTTTGCATTCTGAGCTTTTTGCTGGTTAGTATCTTTCTCAGACTCCTGTAGAGCGCTGCTGTTAGGCATATGTCTATAGAAACAATATTCCCCAGAAGTAATTATTTCTGAAGACTATCAGCTGTGATTTTAATCCATTATATATATACTAGGTGGTGTATTGATTTTTGACTAATGATAACTTTTAATAGACCTGCCATGCATTATCAAGTCAGATTCTTTAGAGAATGCCTTCAGCTTAGATGTATACTTCATAACCCATATATGATGCAGCAGGTGTATTCACCTTAAAACAGTTGTGTTATCTCAGTTGATGAGACTTAAGATGTTCTTCCAAGCATGCTGAGAGGATCACTGTCACATACTCTGTTCATTACAGAAGGTATGTGCTCTTGCACCAAAACAAAGCAATAAGCATTACTTAGTTTCCATGAACAGCATTCAGTATCAGTAATACTTCTGTGTGATGATGTATTTAGTTTGTATGGGTAACACCCAAGTGCATTTGGTATGAGATAAAGCGGAATTTTGTTTTTGCTGAAGAGATGTGTATGTGTTCTGTGGGAATAGGAGGCTTTTGAGTAGGGAAAGTAAACAAATGATCCATTTTATTTATCTCAACTTTACTGAATAGATGCAGGGAACTGATGTGTCCTGATAGTGGGATACTCCATTGCTCTTTCCAGGTATGAAATCTTGGTCCTCACTTTGCAGTCATCCCTGCCAGTTGCTTAGTCTTAGTTTCCCTGAAAATGTATTCTTTCTTCAATTCCTACATTATACCCTGTATTGGCTCTGCTATGTAATTGTATGTTTATGAAAGCTGCTCTCTGACACCTGTTCTTAAAGGGCTCATTTATTTTGTGAATACTGGAAAGGAGGATGTTTTTACAGCTTTTGATGTATGGGTAGTTATCTGATTATTGTAATTAAAACTTTACGGGATTAGTTAAGAATCAGCTTTTACGCTTTTGGTCTTAAGAACTTCCTCATATGGTTGCTGACATTTTAGTCTGCTTCTAGGGTTGCATGTACCAGTTTTCAACCAAAATAGCTTTAGCCTAGTAATTTCTTTCTGTTGATTAGAGATGTGGCATATAGAACTTCTAAACACATACTTTTTTCAGGAAAAGGAATCTTTATTTTTTTTAAAAGACACCAAGGCACATGTATATACTTTGTGAACAAACATTTTAATTTCTTCCTATTTTTCACAATTAGCTGAAGTAACATAGTATAGTGTATGAAACAATAACATTCTCAATATACAAGATTTTAGTTAAATTCACAAGTTTTTTATCAAGGCCTTATTTTGTGGAGGATAGAAATTGAAAATAGAATATTAGAAAAACATTGGGAGACTTTTCAGATACATTGTGCTTTAATTTATAATGTATAATCTATACATACTGTATAAACTATATAAAGAATCAAGCAATCATGTCTTTGTGTTATCTATTGCCATCATTCCCCAAGCATTGAGGCTCTCACTATAGCTATTACTATAAAACGTTCCCTAAGTACATAAAGGCTCTAATCGTTAAGATTTTTATTACCAGCCACACATACAGAGCTGCAAATTGCCTTGTTTCAGATTTATTATGTATTACTCTAGAAATTCTATAAAGATCAAAAGAACTGATTACAATGTTGACCTTTGCATTAACTCATCTGAATTTAAATTCAAGTGTTTGATTTGGGAAAATAAGTCCATTTATCATAGGTCTGCTACTGAGGGGATTGTGCAGCCCTGATTGGGAGTGCTGAGACCAAATTTATTTATTGAGCATGGGCTTGAAAATTGTTTGTAGGACAAGAGGAACAAAAGTTTGACCTGCAATTGTGTTGCACCCAGGGAACAATGTGGCAGCTGCCATTTTCAAGTATCTAGGAGTCTGTTCTTGCTGTAGAACCAAAAGATATTTATAGTTTGTGTGTATATATATATATATATATATATATATATATGAAAATGAAAGCCAATGAGCCTTTTCTCACCATGAAATAATTAACTGTTAAATACAAATGTTATGGTATAGCAATAAGGGAGAAGAAGTGCACTATTCTGCATCTTAACATTTTCCTTTTCTAGTCTATTTGATGTTTACTGTCCTGGAAACATAAATATTTATGAGTGTACATTTTAGAACTGGCGTCTCAGCTAGTAGAAGAATGGTGACTTAATTAATTAATTGTAGCTTCTTTAATGTGCTTATTTAAACCAGCTGAAAGGTTAGTCCCTGCAGAAAGGTAAATAAAAGAAATTGAAACTAATAAAGCTGAAAGTAATGTATCCATACAGAGTCTTTATAGCAGCATTCACTTTCTTTTGAAATGCTAAAAGTGAAGGTTTTGTCAAATAAGTGGAAATTACACTTTAGCATGTGGAAAACACCAGTTTAGTGGTCTTAGTCTTAGGTGTTGGCATGTGGAATATAATTTACCACTTAGAGACATTTACACTCAGGTTTGGAATAAAGATGTTATATGTAGTGTAAACTTCAGATAATTGAATTCAGGTAGAATGCACATCTTTATCTCTTCATCACATAGTGATAACAGGTCTACAAATAGTGTGCCATGAAGCACACTATTCACATGTGTGAAACAAGACATTTGTGATTTACTTGTATGTATTATTTCTTGTAGGTTGGTGAGCACAGTGGTGATGCATTAATACATGTGTCAATGCTGTATTTTATTTTTAGTTTCCTGCAAGTAAAAATATGTATTACACTGAATTATTTAATCAGAAAGTGCTTTGGTTGAACTTTTGGTATATTGGGAACGGCACTGATGTCACTGCTACATCCCCAAAATTATTCTATTAGAAAGAAGAAACAAGGAGAGATGAAATACCAATTCTGGTATGGAAAAAGGCTTGTGCTTGACACATGGGTTGCAACATTTTGGACTGAAGTCACTACAGACAGCCATCAGGAAGAGCACACTTGAGAAAATATTTGCTCCGTTGCTGAAGAAGTGCATGCAATTGTGTAAGACACCTAACAAAGTTTGATTTGGGAGCTTACTGTTCATTGGAGACATTTTTATTCATGTATTTAAGTCATACAGCTGGGTAATTAAATATCTTAGTAGGAATGCTTTTCATACATATATATATATATATATAAAAAATAAAAAATTGTGATTTTTAAGATGTGTATATTGTATGTTAACTAACAATGACATTGGGATTTAGGGTTCCTGGGACTTGCCATTTTCAAACATCTTGAGGATCACCCATCCTATTGCACTGTTGATGTGTGACCTCTTCAAAACTTCATGTTTTCATCTCTAATTCTTCCTTTCTATGTGATGATTCAATAATAGATGAGGGCTGTTTTAATGCATGCAAAGGCTGGTAAATACATCCTGTCCTAATCAGCCTAATGTTTTATGGGTTCTGAAGTCAGCAAACTTCCCAAAGAATTGTGAGGGGTATTGTCTCATCTCCGGTGTTTATTCCCTTTTTAGACAACCTAAGTGCTCCATTAAAATGAATGGCTGCAGCTTTGGGGGGAATTAGTGGGATTTCTGTTTGGTTTCACTATGTATTTTTAGCCTGCATATGTTTTGTTACCTGCTCCGTCGTCTGCAGGTTTATGTTTTTGGTTTGTGAAGAAGTGTATTCCAAAGTTGGAAAGAAGGACCTCCATTTTATTAGGGGTAAGATTTTGCAGTTCAAAAGCTGTTAGTCGTTTACTTAATGCAGATTCCTGAGGCACTGGAAAACCTAAACTTTTGGGAACTGCTTTTCCAGGATTGTATGAAACTGGGGCGGTGGCAGGGAGTGGGGGAGTGACGGAGGACTAACACCGACCCTAAGTCTCCACTTTCTTTACAGAGGTCCCATATTTGTGATGTTTCACTTAGTTTCATCAGTAGTAATTGTGTAAGCCAGCCCTAGTTCTCTTACTATATTGTACCTTGTTTAAAAAATACTCATTTTTAAATAGAAGCCACAACCACAAATAGCCTTTTGTGAAAATGAATAAAAGGGTGATTACCTTTGTGTAGATCAGAATCCTAAAGCACACTGGGGAGTGGGTGTTATTCATATAGAGAAGACTAGTGTCTGTTCTTTTGACAGGCAGACATTCAGCTGTTGACTCTGACATCACGTGGAAGGCAAACACACAGAAATATTGGGATACAAAAAGTAGCTCCTTTATTTAAACTGCAGTAATTCCAAGCATAATCCATTTTGAAAAGTTGTGTTGATACAGATGTGCCTACAGAGTCAAAACAGAATTCTTTGTTCCTCCCACCCTTTTCTCCCCTACCTTGATCTTGTAAATTTTAAAGTGTTAAGGTTCCTAGGGTGGTGAATAAAGCGTGCTCCAGTTGCCTAAGGATCATCTGGAATAACGTCAATCTTTTTTCAGCTATCAAGGATTTTTTTCCCTGCTATTCTCTGTTTATATGTTTGCCATTTGACTTCTAAAACTAAACTTGAGAGATAGTATAGCCCTTAAATATTTTTAAGCTGCAGAAATTACCCTACTACTTAGGTTTAACAAAATGCATTTCCATAATTCTTGAATCTTGTGTTGTTTGCTTTTGTTACCTTTCACTAGAAATTTTTGATAGTCTCTGAAAACTACTGGTAATATATAGACATCTTTAGCAAGAAGATTCTCACTCAAATAGTTGGATGCAATGTATTTCCATGTCAGTACTCTCTTCCTTCCATATTGTCTTGGACATTGTCTTGTTGAGTCTTGCTATGCTCTTAGAGAATTTGTAAGTTTTTAAATGCAAAATGTCAATGTAACAAAGACTTTGCCTTCTCCTGAGTGCTTTTCCTCCTTTAAGAACAG
The DNA here is from genome assembly GCF_027791375.1 of Indicator indicator. Taxonomy (NCBI): domain Eukaryota; kingdom Metazoa; phylum Chordata; class Aves; order Piciformes; family Indicatoridae; genus Indicator; species Indicator indicator. Next base: position 54,276,921 of record NC_072011.1, on the reverse strand, counting down.
GGTAACTTAGGTAACTCAAGGTAACTTAGAACTCCATTGTCATTTTGCTCATAGTTGCCCATAATTTTCCAATGTATGGTCTCTACCATGGGTGGAAAGTCAGTTTTATCCAGGACCCTGCAAAATGTACTTTATAGCTTCCTATCTGAAAAATAATGTTGCTCTCTATGCCCTGCAACAAATTAAACACTTGAAAGAACAATGTTCTTTACTTGATCCTCTGTGTAGTCAGGACCCAACAAAACGATTACTCTTCTTGTCCTTATTTCTGCAGTGATGATTCATAAGTGAAGGAGATGCTTTTGGTAGCCAGAAGTTGCCTGTACATGGTTTCATCAGGAATTTCAGAAGCCCAAGGCAGATGATGTGTTGTGTAGGAAATAAAACCTATTCTTATGGATCTAGCAAAAAAAAAGTAAAATTGATGTCACCATTAGGGGAAATGGAATTGTCTTTCCCTCATGTTAATTGCAGGAACAGGAGAGCCTGTAAATGAGAACAATGCCCTGATTTCTGGCTTGCAGCAGAGGCAGTCAGTAAGGCAGACACATTTCCCTCCCCTCAGTCACATACATTACCCTGCCTTCAGTCATACATACACTTGTCTAGCCAATGGTTAAACCGTTTCCTCCATGTAGTTGTAAATTTTAAAAGAGCAGAAGGTTTCTGCATGGTAAACACGACTTTTTTGACAGCAACACTGTAAAAGTTTCACTTGACAGCACAATTCCAGAAACATCCACTGCTTCAACAAAATAGCATGAAATTACCAAGGAGATGCATCTTGTGTGCCATGAAGAACACAGGACAAAACATAGCAATTCATCCTGCTGGAGGAGTGGACAGACAGAAGCAGTGTTCTGCTCCTAGAACACAGACTTCACCTTCCTTTATGAATTAGCATTTTGGGATAGCTATCATTTTAATGCATTGCAAGCTTAAATTACTGTAAGGAACTATAGACTCTCCCTTAAGAGCATACTGTGATGTTTTCCATTATGTAGAGCTTGATATCATTTAAAGAGAACCTGGGAGGACTCCTACGGATAAGCAGGGATTTGAGAGTTAGATAAGACAATTTAGTTTTCAAATCAAAGTTAATGGTGACTTAGCACAATACAGTCAGAGCTTTTGGTAGGGTACATCTTTGGTAGCTGCATTATGTTAGAAATTTTGAAATGCAATACTACCATATCAGGTGTTGATATCTCAGCATGAGACTGCTGTTAAGGCTAACAAGCTTGACAGTTTCTTTTAAAAATGTATGAGTGGAATTCCCACTTTTTATTTTTTTGTAATTTTTTTTTCCTATTAGAACCTGCTTGTTTCCATTTCTTCTATAATAGAAGTCATGAATTATTTACATTTGATATTTCAAGACAAGACGATGGGAAAGCTTGAGAATATCTTTCTAAGAAAAATAGTACTTATTAGAATGTATTTTAAAACTTATTTTATTTCGACACCATTGTGCTTAGCATGAAAAATAAAAAGCCTGAATGTAGTTCAACATTAAAAGTACCCAATGAAAAGCTGATTTCTGAGCTTCCTGCTTGCTTCTCCTGATCATCTCTGCTGGTGTTTGCAATTTGAAACAATTGTTATAGTTATACATTAGAAGTGCAGGTAGCAAAGAAAGTGGCAAGTACCGAAAAATTTCTTGAATCTACCAATCGTGTAAACTTGCAGAGTCAAATAATGGAAAATTGTCATCCAGGTACAATAATGTCAGCAGTGAAACTGACCAAGTTTGTACCTGAAACTCCTCTAAAGCCTTTTTCTTGCTCTTTCACTACTGGTGTGAGGCCTTCTGGTAGGAATTTTACTTGAAATGAAGAAAAATTATCCTGTGTGCACTAACTATTTAAATGTTATCTTGCCTACAGAGCAAAAGGTCATGTTTTTATTTTAGCAATTCAAATGTGTAAATTTTATACAGTCTATTATTGATTAAATTCTATGAATTTTCAAAGGTATTTAATTCCAGGTCTTACCAGTGTAACCCTTTAAACAAAACTTTTCTTAAGAACTTCCCACACAAATAAATTAAGGTACTCTGCTATAGGTATTTTTCTTGTGCTCAGTCTACCTACTGTCTCATTCGCCTGGAAATAATTCAGGTACTGTTTGGGGTTTTTTGTCCAGGTTGTGACATAACTTACTGGGTACCCTTTTTAAAAAGAAAAAGTAGCAAGGTTTTTGTGCAAATGGCACTTGACTGGTTCAGGACTCTTAAGATGGTGCAGAACTTGGGGGCTATGATAGGGAACCATTCTGCAGAGATAGGAGGACAAGGAGGGTTGTCCTAGCAGATCACTTATGCCCTCCTCTGTCTGGGGTTGCTAATCCCAACTGCTTTCCCAGTCACTGCAAGTGTAGTAGTATGGAAAAGATGGGACAGAAAGAACAGGACCTTACTGTGCTTCTGTCTACTGAAAGCCTTTTTACAGTGCAAATAAGACTGTGGGCTTCAGTGTAATGCAGGCAATGGGACATTCTGTTAATAACTGTGGCTGGCCATTTGCTTTTCATTAAGTTATAATTTATTAAACTGTATTCCCTTTCTCTCTTGAAAATAAAAAAAAAACTTCCTTTCAGTCTGCATTCCAGTCATAGTATTTTTTTAATCTGTTTTCTGATAATAAAAATCTAAGATTAAAATGTCTAAATATGTTCATGGCTATATAGATTACTGAAAGTGATGTCAGCACATTCAAAATGAGGTTTAACATACAAGTAAAATGAAAAGACTTTTAAAACAAATTATTTGGCTGGAAGCTCCATTTATATGGTGTGTGTTTCAAGCTAATAATCAGGGCTTACTGTGGGTCAGCATGTCATATCCCAGTGGTGTCTAGTGAGATGGAGGGGTTATCTTACATGTCAGCTAGATAACCCTGTGAACAATTTTGAGCAGTGGAGATAATGGGACTGAATTCTGAAATGAGGCAGAACTCTGAAATGGGGCAGAATTCCGAATGGGAACTGGAAATACTACAGAGCAGTGTCGTGAGCACAGCACAGCTGCTTATGAAGGCATCACCTTTTGGCATTGGTGCTCACTTATGTTTGACAATAATCCTTCTTGATGGGGTGCAATTAAAATGTGGGAGAATGGCAAATCAGGTACATATTCCTCTAGAAAAGAAAAGTGGAGTGAAAAAAAAACTACTCCCTTGCTACTGGTGCTATCTTTTTTTTTTTTCCTCATCTTTAAATATTTTTTTAAATTTGAATACAATTTTTCATGATAATCTAGTAATTCATGTTTGCTATATTTTGGACAGCTTTTACTCCCATTCTCTTCAAGTTGTGTCCACAATTATTGTGTGTTTTCTGTTGTGTTTTTTTTTAATAATTGCTGTTCATTTTTTTTTCCTTAAAAATGTAATTTTTATGTACTTTAAAGAAGTTGTAGATAATCTTTGTGACAATATATATGCTTTCATACGGGGTTTTTGGAAGGTGGTTGTTGGTTTGTTGTTGGTTTGGTGGGATTTTTTGAGGGGGTGGGGGGGACATTCTGTGTTTAACTGGTTTTAATTTTATAGATAAGGAAAAGGCCACATTTTCACATTTATGAAAAGATGCACATTTATGCAAAAAATAATTTTGTAGTCTCTGGTTTCTTACCTTCTCAGATGACACAACAGGCTTTCTAACTGTGCATCTAAATCAAACCATTAATAACATAATTGTAGTTCAGTCTTCAAACAAAATATATGACATATATAAACAAATTATAAACTTACCTGAGTTTCAGGTTTCTTTCCAACTTTAGAGTTAGCACAGTATATCCTGCTAAATTCCATTATCAGCTTGTGGAAAATGGACTTGTGCACGTCTATATTTACAGCATATATTCTGACAAATCTTAAGAGCACCAGTATTGAAGGTATTTTTGTTTCCCCATTGTCTATTCTATCACTCATCTTGTGTTTGGCTTCTATTTTTAACCACAGCCTAAGTGAATTATTTAGCACAGACAGGCATATTCTTTCTGTTAACATTTCTTCACACACTTGATAACCACAGCTGTAACTCACAGCAACAGCTTAGTGACTTCCGTAGCCTTTGGTCAGCCAGTAGAGGCCACTCATAGCTTGCTGCTGAAGCTGGGCAGTGATTTGAAAGTGGGGGGTTTGTTAGGTGCATGGTTGTTTTTTAATCTACTCTGAGCAAGCTTGTGCTGCCATGAACTATCATGGTATGACTTGTACCTGCAGAGAGTTCTGAGTAATTCTGTTAATAAATGTAAATGTATTTAATATTGACATTTTTTTGTTTCCTATAATAAGTCTTGTCATGGTAGGAATAAAAATCACCTTCAGTAGTATAGTTCAAGCAGTATTAAAGCAAATTCTTTGATGACATAATTAGTTATGGTGCAATTTTTTATTGTCATTGTGTTATAAGAAAAGCACACAAGGAGAAACTCTTACAGATTGCTTGTGGTGGGGAGGGTTTCATTTGTATGTTTTTCTTGTGTGTATTGGTTTTATTTTTTCCCCAAAAGGCCAAAACAGCAAGCCTTCAGTGGAGCAAGGAACTGAACCTGCATCTCCTAGGTCAAGGCTAGTACCCTGATCACTGCTTCTTCCCTCCTACTGTCTATATTCCTGTGTGACATACACTTATTGGTGGTGGTCTTACAAGTGAAAACACAATTTCAGCATTTTAGATCATTCTTAACTAGTAAGAATGCAGTCCAGGCATTACAGAAAGCAAGGTCCTGTTGACTTACTGAAGCGAAGATTTCACCCTAGAGTAAGTTTTGAATCTAAACAGACAGATAAAGTGTTAAGATATTTTTAATATGCATATTACTGCAGCATTGAATTAGTAGCTCTTTGTATTAAGGGAAATTTGGTTTCATTTAAATGAAATTTGTTAAATATTAGCTACTTACAGGGCAATGAAGTAGCAAAATTGGGACCATTGTTTTGTTGCTGTATGTAATATGATTCAGATAGATGCCCTGAAGGTTCTCCCTTTCCTAATACAAAAAATTAAAATAGTGGTGCTGTGTGGTGTGTTTATGCATTCCAGAGGATCTTATTTTTGCCTTCTAACAAGGAATTCATTTCATATAAAAATAATTTCTGATTTATATTCTTCAGTCTTTAAGTGATCAGCCTGTTTTAGAGATCAGTGCTGTAAGCTGCTGTTAGAGTAGTGGTGTCATGCAATACTATTTCATACTAAATATTAGGAGTCACAAAAGAAACTCTCTACTGAATTCCTTACAGATAGGACACTTGTACTTTTCATTTTCCCCTGATTCTTTCTCTGTAGGCCAAATAATATTTTTTTTTGCAAATATTTTTTTTTTTGCTTTTATAGTTGAGATTTAAATTTTCCATCTTTCTCTCGAGTTGTGTTCAATAGTGGACTTTTCTTATTTTGATCCTGATACCATCATTTTTTTTTCCATCTTTTAATCGTTCAATTAAAAACTATATGTGAAGAGAGAGGTTTTTTGATCAGTTGTGTGAAAAGAAACATAGAGAAGAGCCTTAACAGTGTGTGAAATAGAGAGAGATTGGGTAGCTGGGACATATTCTTTAACTCCAAGAAAGGTAATGATTCTCTTTTTATCTAGCATGTGTAACTATTTCAGGTTTGTTGTTGTTGTTTTAGTTTATTAAAACAATAAAACATATAAAGGGAGATGTCTTTGCTTTAGGATTGAAGTCCTCATCTTTCAACCTAATTTTCTTGATGCTTTTCTCTTTCCTTATCCCATGCATATGTTTTGCAAGCAGAATGGCAACGATCCATTGATTTTTTTTTTTTTTTGCAACACTATGTTAGCAAGAGGTCAATTTTAAAGAATTGTAACTAGAGTAGCAAGAAACCATCATAGAATGATTGTGCCAGTGATCCATGTTTTCATGAAGATTTTGTAGGAATTTGAGCATCACTTCAAAGTAATCTGCACATTAAAGCTTCTCTGGAATGGTCAGTTTGGTCCCTTCAGCAAGATTGTGTTTGAAGAGGGGGAATAAAAATGTAATAGTGATGTCAAGATGGTGTTATGGCAGTGACTCAGTAATTATACTGTGAAAGTGTTTTTGTTTTCTTAGTTTTTCTGCTCCAAATCAAATAATTTTTAATCTGTTTTTTTTAAGATGTATTTTAAATCTAGAGCTTTGTGTAGTGTAGGTGGTTTCCTTTGATTCTAGTGAAGGAGTATAAAATGGGTGATAATATATTGATGGCGAAAACAGAAAGAAACTGTTCTTAATCAGCACAATAAGATATAGAGAGTAGATTTTTCTCTATTTCTTCCCTTGATATTGCTTGATTTAATTTCCTATAAATTGGCAATTACAGACCTGTGAATTAGAGAAGTTCTGTCATGATGCAATTTCCGCTACAAAATCCTATAGTCCAGGATTTGATTTTAGTTGCATTTTCATTTGGACAACAATTTGTTATGCAGAAACTCCTGTCTGAGAAAATTGGATGTGCTGAAATTTTCAAATTGTATTCATTAATATAGAGGATTTTAGGGAAAGATACTATGAGTATGTGAACACAGAAAAGTATCTTTTCTTTAAAATATTTGGTGAATTTAATAAATTGTTACATTTGTTATCCCTGTAATTCGTCATAACAGCTGATTTAGGGAGTGGAAAACAGGAGATACTCCTTCATTTAGAAAAGTGGTTAACTAATTTGTGTAACATTATGTGTTCAGCATAATTTTGATGAAACTTTACTGATTTTGCATACTATGAGTGTGACACACTGTGGTGACCAAGTTAAGCATTCGAATCAAATACTTCTATGATTATTTATGTGTGTTCTTCAACATACTGGAAAAGAGCTGTATGATCATTAAGTCCAACCATAAAGCTAACACTAACTAAGTATTAAGGAAATACTGTGCATAGAACAAATCCATACTTGAGATGTCTGTATTATAGATGTCTTTTAAAAATATTGATGATTTCCCATGGGCTATTCAGTAACTAAACATCAAAATACACTTCAAATGAGAAGTAAACAGAATCCTTCAAACAGAAGTAAGCAGGTTTTTGGTTTGTGTTAACTTACTGTCTTTTCTTTGTTGGCACATGGTAGTATCTTTTCTTTAAACTGCAGCACATGTAAATTAAAATAGCACAATAATACACTAAGTTGATTCTTTTTCTTTAAATAATGTTCTGTATAGACTCAGGTCTTGGGCACTTTGTCTATAGTCACAGGCTGCTCGAATAAAGTAATTTGCTTCGTCTTAGTACAACCAGCTAGTCAAAAGTGGTCATTGTCCCACTGTATTCAGCAGTGGTGCTGCCTTACCTTGATAACTGTGCACAGTTCTGGGCCCCATGATTAATAAAGGACGTGAAGAAGGTCCTTGAAGGTATCTAGAGGGAGGGCATCAAAGCTGGTGAGAGGGCTGGAGGGTATGTAGCTGAGTAGCTGGGACTTGGCTAGCTTGGAGAAAAGTAATCTGAGGAGCAATATCATTGCTCTCTACATCTTCCTGAAGAGGGGAGGTGGAGAGGGAGATGCTGATCTCCCTGGAATGAAGTGATAGGATTGTGTGGGAATGGTTCAAAGCTGAGCTTGGGAACGATTGAGGCTGGACATTAGGAAACGCTTCTTTCCCAAGAGGGTGATCAAACACTGGAACGGGCTTCCTAAAGAGGTGATCGATACCTAAACCTGTCAGTGTTTAAGAGACATTTGGACAGTGCCCTTAATAACATGCTGTAAATTTTGATCAGCCCTGAAGTGGTCAGGAGGTTGGATTGGATAATCATTATATGTCCCTTCCACCTGATACACTCTGGTTTATTAGCATTTTAAAATAACAGTCACTGTGCTCAACATTATTTCTGCAGAGTGAAATCCTGTCTTGTTTTTGTGTTTAATCCCAACATATTTTCATATATCACTTCTGAAGTTTGTCATATGAAGTATCTCAGGAAGCAGTATACAATGTTGACTATTCTGAGGCAAAACCACTTAGTCTTCAATATTTTATTGTTTTGCTCTGTCCATTAGTGTAGGTCATAATTGCTCAAGCAAAGCAATCTTTGTAAACCAGAAGTAGAGCTTTTTCTCTGATGTGTTTCAGGCTGCATAAATATTACACAGCCACCACCTTGTCATCTCATTCAAGTCATCATAAAAGGACTTGTAGCCAGAGGAAACTGAGTTCAAAGATTACTCTAAACTTCACTCATATTAAAACAGTTATATCAACTGTAGATTACAGTATCTCTTGTGTAATGTGCTGCTGTGGAGCCTTTGCATGGGAGGAAGATGACAAGCAAGAAGGCTCAGAGGTTCCCCTAGTTTCCCCTTACACTCCTACTTATTTTGCTTTTTCATGCAATTAAGCCACAGTGCAAATTGTAGCACAACTGGACTGTGTGAAGACTCATATTTCTTTTGTACTTTTTGAAAGTTGGGATTTTATCCTCTGAGACATCACTCCCAGTCTTTTGCTATATCTACCAATTTCTTTTAAATCTACTATTCTTAAATAGAAAAAATAGTTAGAAATACTTCTACTTTTTATATTAATTATAGTTACCTAAGTTCCAGTATGAGTGTGATTATATTTGCTTATGGGGTAGTGTGACTTCTGAAAATACAGCCTATTAAATATATTGCTAAAAAGATTGAGAAGTCATTGGGCATTTCCTAGGCATTTTACTATCTCATAGAAAGGAATTTTTGAAGCCAGAGTTCTGATCATCTTGTGTATGAATTTGAAGTGTGCCCTGGCATTTTATTCCCGTAGTTTTATTCATCAAAAGATTTGAAAGAAATATTACTATGTTTATATTACTAAAAAAAAAAAAAACTTCCTGTGTGTTTTTCCTGTAAAACATGTGGCAAAAGCAGTCTACAGCACATGTTGGACATCATCAAAATACATTTTTTTCAGATTGCATATAACTTATGCATGATATTTGTTACAGAAAAGGAGAAGGCACACTCTCCTTCGCTTTTTGTGAGATAGCAGTGATGTAAAGACATCAGATGCAGGCAAGGAGAATTTGATGAGAAGGAAGAAAAGCTCACTTCAGTTCCAGTGTCTTCTCAGATGGCTCAGTCCTAGTCACCTTAACCCCTGTAGCTAAGAACCATCAAGTACAGTATCTGTCAGAGCTAACTATGCAGTACCAACTCTGATATTGTGTACTCAGCTAATTGAGCATGTTAGTTAAAAACTAACACCCTTGTGTCTAGAAGAAGAGTGTTTAATAGTAAGAATTGTCCAAGAAGAATGTTCTTAGTGAATGAACTTAGTCTAAAGTTTAAAACAGGCTTGATCTGTTAGTCTTCTGAACACTCCCAGCAGCAGTTCCAATTCCCTGATACAGGTGTGCGCTCACTCAGACATGCACAGTTGCATACATTGAGTAGAGAAGGAAAAAATAATTTAAAAAAATAATTATTTGTGCAAACCTTCACTGCAGTTTATTTTTAGTTAGCCAATGGAAAACTAGTACTTTACCTTCTGACTTCTTCATGTGCACTGGGATTTCATCACCTAAACCAGCTCTAGGTAACTGGCTGGTTTTAGGTTTGGTTTTGTTTTGCTGAACAGCTGAGAGGATATTTGTTTTGATTTTAGCGTCCTGCAGTCTGCTGCCACTTTCAAGAGCAATGGGCTCTCTCCTCTGTGGACATTCAGCACATCTCTGGAGTAGATTTTTCTCATAATGAGTTAGCACATGAGGATAGACAGTGGGTTTTGTTCAGCCTTTCTTCACCCAAAATAGGTTTTGCAAGTAGGAATTCATTTGAATTAACATATCGTGAATCTTGCAGTAAACAGTATTCAGTTTTCTGCAAGGATCTGTATGTATGCATTATGAGTTTAGTTTTATAAATGTTCTGTGAGTGCTTGGTAACTGAAGTTACTTGGGGTGTGCAAGAGAAACCTGAGCAGTGTCATTTGTGATGAGTTGTAACTGTAATCCAGGCAAGCTCATGTTTTCATATAAATTAGTGGAAAAATATTTTTCTGTGGCTTATATATTATTTTTAAACTTGCAATTTGTGAAGTGATTTTTCTTAAAATTGCTATGCTTATTAAATTTTAGATTATGTATTTTGAGTAAGCTGGAAACTTAAACTTGTTTCCATAAATATGGCTGCAGGTAAACAACCAATTTTAGTCCAGAAAATAGCTTTTGCTTCTGTCAACATGTTGTTTATTTTCTCCCTGAGATAAAAAGTTCAGTTTTCTGATATTTGTACCAAGATAAAGTCTGTAAACAAGATTAATATAGTGTGGAAAAGGTTGTCAGCAGCCCTGGCAAAGGAAATAAGTTGCCTGTACACAGAACATACTGTAAACTGAATAAAAGTGTCAGGTCCACCATGAGATAATGTGATCATGAACCTCTAACAAAGCATGACATAGGCACAGTCGGCTTTTCTTATAGCCACAGTGTAGAAAATGGATTACTGTATTCTAGGGATACCCACTGGAATAGCATGAAAACCTCATTTTGAGATTAATGCAGGATGTAACTCTCAAGAGCTGAGCTACATCTCTACCGTGTTTACTTACAGTGTTAAAGTAACAGTCTAGTTATTAATCTTAACATTTGGAAATTACATATTGAAATACTTGTTCGTATTTCTAGGTCTGTCTTTGTGAACTGATGCTTCTCACTCTTATTAGGTGAATTACGATATTGCAGAAATAATATTTGGTCACTGTTTTATTATTCTCTTGTAGCTATGTAAGTCTTCAATAAGTAGTAAAAGAGTACATTCCAAATGCAGGTAAAGCAGTAGGTGCTGTTCTTCCATGTAGCTGCCACGATTTCCTCTATTAGGGGTTTGTATGTTTGCATAGATTTTTCTGTGGTAAGGTATTACCAACTCTTTTCAATCACTATCAGCCAGAAAAGTGACAGTGCTTTAGCTTGTCTGTTTGGCCCTGAGTGATGATATTCTTCAGATTAAAGAAACAGATTTTGGTCAAATACTTTAGCCACCTGGAGCTTTCAAATCACTCAGTGAGTGTTCTTCAAAAGTTCTCCAGATTTGGAGCTCCACTGCCCTGGCTTTTCTCCATGACACCAGAAAAGTAGGGATATTTTGCTCTAAAAGTTGAGTGCATTGTTCTTTCAACAAAGATTAGCCTACTTTTATCTATGAACCTTCTGCGTATGTACTTATGGCAAGGCTGGGCCATATAAATATATTAAGTTTTTGTGGTCTCCTTTCAAAGCTGGCAGACTATCCGAGTTCATTCTCACTTCTGGTCATTTACTGACTGTAAAACTATCGTTAAGGAACTGAAAATTTGTTCCTGCATTTTTTCCAATTGGAAGAGTTTGCCACCTTCTCTTGTTTTTCAAGCATCGGTTTTATCAAGTGGTCTCTTACTCTTCTGGTTTTACCTATCTACATGTGCAGATAAATTAAGCAGGTTCTAAAAATAAAACTGAATGCATTCTTGAGCAATACTGAGATGTTATAATCTGCAAAAGACTGCATGTGCATTCTTAAAATCAGTCTTAAACTGAGCATATCATATGGGTTTGATTTCAGTGTATATAAAACACTAGACAAGAAGTAGAGTACAGTGTGGTAAAAATTACCTTATCTTTGGTACCTGTCCTACATCAACTTGAATGGCAGAGAGGGACCTGGGAGTGCTGGGATGTAGTTCTGCCCCTATACTCTGCACTGGTGGGACCTTACCTCCAGTACTGTGCACAGTTCTGGGCCCCTCACTTTAAGAAAGATACTGAGGTGCTGGAGTGGGTCCAGAGGAGAGTGACAAGACTGATGAAGGGACTGGAGGGAAAGTCTGATGAGGAGAGGCTGAGGGAGCTGGGGTTGTTTAGCCTGGAGAGGAGACTCAGAGGGACCTTATCAGACTCTGCAATTACCTGAAGGGAAGTTGTAGCAAGGTGGGGGTCAGGCTCTTCTTCCAGGTAACTTGTGACAAGACAAGAGGGCATGGCCTGAATCTGCACCAGGGGAGGTTTAGGTTGCATGTTAGGAAGCACATCCTCACAGAAAGGGCAATTAGACACTTGAATGGACTGCCCAAGTAGGTGGTGAAGTTGCCTTCCCTGGAGGTGTGTAAGGAAAGACTGGATGTGGCACTTAGTGACATGGTCTAGTCAATGTGGTGGTGTTAGGTCATAAGCTGGACTTGATGATCTCAGAGGTCTGTTCAAGCCTCAGTAATTCTGTGAATTTCAAAAGCTTTGTGTTGGGATACAGAGGTGGGGAGCATTTTTCAAATAAATTTATTGCTATATTATGTATAAATGAGTATAGTGTGTTGAATATGATTTCTAAAACTTCTTTCATTTTTTGAGATAAAGTGCTTCATGGACTTGTCAAAAGTAACTTAGGCCCTTGACATCTGTAAATGTCGTGACATCTGACGTTCAATCAGAAGTAGATGTAAAGTATTGGTAGATTTTTATATAGCACATTCTGCACTCAAACTGTGAAATTGCAGACATTGCTAACCACATTTATTGAATCTAGTGTGTTCTATTTTCTACTGTTATCTGTATCTCTATTTTGTATTTAGTATTTGTGATAGGTTTTCTTAATAAACAATTAGACACTGTGTGATTGTTTATTAATGCTGACTCATTATTCAAAGACTCTTTTTTTTTTTTTTTTTTTTTTCCATTAGATAACTCCAGGAGCAGGCGGTAGCAGGAAAACTGTTCACTTGTCCCAGGATTCTCTTCACCATGAGTAAGTATCAGTGATGGGAGTTATAACTTTTTATTATCATTTGCTTTACAGTAGTGCCTCTGGCCCAAAGCCATATTTTACAACTGTAAAAACATGTGATAAGAGAGCCTCAGCTCAGTTACATAATGATCTTCATTTAATAATAATATTTATAATCTTTTGAAATTCATTTTATGTTTTATAAGGAAACATGACGTTCAGTGCTTTGTAAATGTGCTTTTATTAACTTGGTAAGTCTATGCTTTCCTGAAACACAACACTTTCTAAGGTTACATACCAAATATGGGTTATTTTGAAAGACCTGCTTCATTTTTTTCCAAAGGTAAATTCAGAAATGCCAAGTCTGAATAGATGGAAATTAATAAGCATTACATCTTTGACTCTTAAAAAAGATGTATCACATGAGGAAGAAGGTTTTAATGAATTCCACAAAAGACATCAAATTAATTGTTTAGATACATGTAAATAGGGAACATCATTCAGTTCATTTTGTTGTTCCAGAGTGTCATTACTGTGAACACTTACCCTGTTCAGCTCACAGCATTTAGCAATGTTATTTCATAGGTACCACTTTTTAATAGTTGCAGTAGTATTATATTTTCCTGTATTTTCCAAATCAGAAATCTAAAATACAGACAGACATGATAAGGAAATAACATATTTTGGAATATATTTGTATGTTCTAGCTGCTATTAGATATAACAACTGCAGCGTAAAACAAAACTTGCCAAAGCACACATACTACAAACATCAGGTCGTCAGTGCCAACTCTTTTGTGCTACTAATCCACTTCTCCTGTACCCTGTGACTTGGTAATATGTGTCAACTAAAGATCTTGCGATTTCATAAGTCATTTCTACCCTAAAATAATTGAACTGGTATTTTTATGGGGTTTGCTTTGTCTTATTTTATTAAAACAAACAAGAACAGAAAGTATATGGTAATTAAGTGCATGGACAAAATCCTAAAAGCCAGTGTGATGCGAATATCACGTTCCCATTGAGGCCTTATTCTTAATGAGGGGTTTTAAAGTCTCAGCATGAGATACATTCAGATTATCATAGAATCAGCCAGGGTTGGTGTGTCGGTGTGAGCTGAAATTCCCCCCCCCACCAACAAGTAACCAGGCTAGCCCAGTCTGGAAGCAAATGAAGGCTGTATTTACAAGCAGAGTTTACAATCTATGATGAAATGCAATGAATATGTACAAATATACAAAATTCACAACATTTACAAATATATACAATCAACAGAAAAGCACAACCGATCTCCCTTTGCTTCCCCCCAAGGGGACCCTCCCAAAGGGGCCTCTCTCTCCCAAGAGCTTCCCCCCAGACCCTCCTGGACAGAGAAGCAGAGTTAGTTAAGCAGAAAGTTGTTAACTTAGCTGCCAAGGTCAGTGTGTTATCTTCAGCCAGAAGAGAAGAAGAAACAGCAGCCAGACAGCCCAGCAACTGCCCCCACTGCAGAACGCAGAATGTGCAGAGTGCCTACTTTGTTTTGGGTAATTGTTCTTAAACATTTCTATCTATCCAATGGAAGTGTTTAGAACAATCATTATTTTGCTTTCTTACACCCAATAGTGACTTATTTACATTCTTTCACTTTCTCTGTTTTGAACTTTGCAAGCAAAAAATTAAAAAGACAGTTTCAAACCATCACAGTTGGAAGGGACCACAAGGATCATCTAGTTCCAGCCCCCCTGCCATGGGCAGGGACACCTCACACTAGATCAGGCTGGCCAGAGCCTCATCCAGCCTGGCCTTAAACACCTCCAGGGATGGGACCTCAACCACCTCCCTGGACAGCCCATTCCAGGCTCTCACTACTCTCATGGTGAAGAACTTCTTCCTCACGTCCAGCCTGAATCTCCCCACTTCCAGCTTTATTCCATTCCCCCTAGTCCTATCACTACCTGAGATCCTAAAAAGTCCCTCTCCAGCTTTCTTGTAGGACCCCTTCTGATAGTGGAAAGCCACAATAAGGTCACCTCGGAGCCTTCTCTTCTCCAGACTGAACAGCCCCAACTCTTTCAGTCTCTCCTCATAGGAGAGGTGCTCCAGCCCTCTGCTCATCCTGGTGGCCCTTCTCTGGACACGTTCCAGCATGTCCATATCCCTCTTGTAATAGAGGCTCCAGAACTGGACACAGTACTCCAGGTGGGGTCTCATCAGAGCTGAGTAGAGGGGGAGAATCACCTCCCTTGACCTGCTGGCCACACTTCTCTTGATGCAGCCCAGGATCTGGTTGACTTTCTGGGCTGCAAGTGCACAGTGACAGCTCACGTTGAGCTTCTTGTCCACCAGCACCCCAAGTCCCTCTCCTCAGGGCTGCTTTCTAGCCAATCACTGCCCAGCCTGTATTTATGCTTGGGATTGCCTCAACCTAGATGCAGGACCTTACTTTGATACTTTTTTTTTCAACAGAAATACATTTTACTAGAATATTCATCTTCATAAATTATAACAACTAGTAATTTAGTCTTTAGTCCACTGATTTGCCACAAACTATCAGAGTTTATGTGGGGGGAATATACCTCGGTTCACTGCTCCTCCTCAAGCATTTGCTGTTGACGTTGATCAGAGACAAGAAACTCATATGTGAAATTAAGATCTAACCCATTATTTTTCTTATCTTCATCAGCTTATGGATATTTGTGATTTTATTTGTAAGGTCACTCACAAACATGATGGCTTTTCTTTTCATCTACTGTCAGCATCAATGCCATGTGCATTGCTCAGAATTTTAACTGTTTGGTGCAGCTAATGAACATTTTTATGTCCAAAATACATAAATGTCTACCTTATCTCGAGGTATACTTTAATTTTATTGCTGTTGTTCCTTATTCATTTACAACTTCTTTTCCTTAATCACCTTAAACACAGGAAAAGGAGTTAGGAGTATGCAGGTTTGGTGACAGCAGGTCTTGTATGCAAAAATGAGTGAGTTGACTGGTCATCAACAAATTCAGGAAAAGTGATAAAAAGCCACTTAAAGACTTATTTAAACCAGACAATTCCATGGAATCATCTTCTTTCAGTATCTAAAGTGAGAATTTTAGTGTCATTATGTGACTTCTGGGGGGGGGCGGGGGGGGGTGTGGAAAATGAGAATAAACTGCATTGAATAATACAATCATTCAGGTTGGAAAAGATCCTTGAGATCATCAGGTCCAACTATTAACCCTGCTCTACCAAGTTCACCACTAAACTTGCAAGCAGATAATGTGATGGTCTTTTTGTGCAACACCATAGTGAACAGCATTATTTTATCCTTTGCCCAAAATCTATTCCTTGCTTACATGAGTAAGATGTAGGTACTATATGTAATTTCAGATTCCCTTGGGGTTTATTTTTTCTTCTCCTTTTCATTTTGCAAGTGTTGAGGTTTGTCCCAGGTTTGTATAATGCTTACTAGAGCTAGTTTCAGCTGGTGATTCAGTTCTATGTGATCACAGTGTGTGTGTGAACCCATATTAATATACTTTAACTGCTTTTTAGGGAAAAGTCCCATTTCAAGTTCTCGTCCTTGAACATCACTGAATCATAGAATGGCTCAGGTTGGAAGGCACCTTAGAAATCATCTACTCCAACCTCTCTGTCATGGGCAGGGACACCTTTCAACTAGACTTAGCTGCTAAAGGCCTCATCCAACCTGGCCTTGAACACCCTAATGACCCTGGGAAACCTATTCCAGAGTCACACCACCCTCGTATTGAAGAACTTCCCAAGATCCAGTCTAAACCTACTGTCCCTCATCTTGAAACCATTCCACTTTGTCCTATTGCTATAGACACCCTTGTGAAAAGCCTTCCTGTAGGATCCTGTCAGGTATTAGAAGGCAGCTATAAGGCTCCCCCAGGATCTCCTCCTCTCTAGGCTAAACAGCCTCATCTCCTTCAGCCTATCCTCATAGCAGAAGTATTCCAGCTCATCTTTGTGGCCTTCCTCTAGACTTGCTCCAACAACTCTGTGTCCTTCTTTCGATGGGAACATCAGAACTGGACACGGTATTCAACGTCTTAGTCCATATTTTCATCTCTATTACATAAGGCTGCCGGTAGTTAAAATTGTACACTTGCATGGAAGCAGAAGTCACTGAGTTTACAGACTTTGAATTTCACTTTAGATTCAAACTCAGATCTCAGTTTGTGAAATAATACATTAGCAAGTACCAGGTAGTCAACACTATCTTAAAATTTTGTTGTCTATAATCATTAATAGCACTTCAGTACTAAATATGGGATTATTTTTATTTATAGTACATGTATTATAGTCTATTAAAATGTGATCATTTATTGTTTTATATAATAACATATAAAACCTAAATGTAATTACCTATAAAGGCAATAGCTACACAGAAGTTAAATTTGTGGTGCATTCTTTCAAAACTATTACAGACAAAGAGAGTTCAATAAAAGTACCCCATTCAAATAAAGCATAGCCAAAGGCTGTATTTTCCTGGCAGACAATAAAATATCCAAAAGCACGTACAGACTGGTCATATGACAGCATGTGCTTTGTTAGTTATATTGTTAAACATGTCTTTTCTTTTTCTCCCACAGCCACTGGTTTAGCCCTGGGGCTAGGAAGGAGCACAGCCAGGTAAGAACTGCTTTGATCAAGAATAGTTTACTTGAAATATATAAAGGAATTTAACTACCTCTGCTCCAGAGATAGTAGATGTTTTAAGAAATGATAAACAAAGCAGGTATTATTTTGTATTTTCTTGTAAGGAAACATTAACAGCCATGCGTTTTAAAAAGCCCCTTCATTAAAATTCTTTAATTAGTCACTTAATTTCAGTTAACTATCTTTGAATTTTAACAGGTTCAATGAAATGTCCGTTCATTTTTGTAATGGTTTTGTTAATCATAGTCTCTCCAAATGTTGCATTTCTCAAAATGCTGGAAGGCAAAACATTTGACTCAAAAAAATCAAGAGATACAGAACAGTGACAAGATCAAAGAGGCTTCTACAGGAAGATCTTCAGTGCCATTTGTCTGCATTTCATTGGTTAAAATGACCAAAGCATCTAAAAGCGAACTGTTAAATGTCCATCATGGTGCTGGTATTGGTGAAAATATCTAGTTTGTCTGCTGAGCCCCTGTAATGTAGTCCTGAGAATTTCCAAGAGATGTGGTTGAGGCAATGTGAAGGTATGTTCAATACTTGATTAGCATGTTACTGTATTTCTTTTGCTTGTCTTCAGAAAAGGAGGAATACCTTTCTTTATGACTGGTAGTAAGATCTAAACAAAGCATAGCCAAGAGCTATAAAATGTGAAACTTAGTCTGGTTTTATGTCATAAGTGTATACTTATCTATTCCATAAAAGTAGCTGAGTATGTCATCAATACATTGAAATTTAAGAGTAAAGTTCCAAAGTACTTTTTTTTTTTTTCAGTTGGTTAACAGTAATATAACACAGTTGGTTTAATTAGATTTGTGCCAGTTGACTAGTATACTTCTAAATTGAAATAGATTTGAAACCATAAAAGGAAGTAAGATGTGGAGGGTTCATCTTAGGATCATCATGAACACTTGTAGCTCCAATAAGTCATAGTTCAGTCTACACACTGTCCTGTCCTCTTCCCCCTTCTTTTGAACTCCAGAGCAAGCTGAATCTCTCAGAGTTATATTACTTACTAAGACTGCCAGAGTGAATGAAATATAGTACAGTTTTAGCTGTAAATTGTGAACTTTTAATCTGTTATACAGTAAGATGACTGACACTTAGCGTCTAAATGGATGACTAATTTGCATTTAATTCTCATTATTTTAAAACACATTTCCTAGTAGAAGGGAACACATTAAAAAAAATTAAATATGAGCATGCTTCATCCTAATTAATCATGAATAAAACAATATTTTTAATTGCAATTTTAGTATCATGATTGTCTCACATAGCAGAGTACTTAACTGAAGATGTACTGTTTACTTCTTTAAAAGATTCTAAGCTTAAAACAGTGTGGAAATTTCCAGGCTGAGAAGCACATTAAACTCTGTCATACACTTGGCATAGAGTGTGCAAAATGTCTGCTTAGCTGGTCTATATAATGACAAATTGATTCATTCTTCTCATATAATAGTAGATTTGAATTAATTTTAAATCTTATGTATTTCCTAAGAGGTGAGTTTTCAGAGTTTACCTGAAGTTCACTGTATTTGTAACTTACAGATTATTAATCACAGAACCGCAGAATGGTAGGGGTTAGAAGTGGCCTCTGGAGATGATCAAGTCTAACCCCAGTTTGATATCATCAGCAAGCTTGCTGAGGCTATACCCTACCCTTTCGTTCAGATCACTGATAAATATATTGAACAGGGATGGACCAAGTGCCAGCCCCTGGGGGACACCACTAGCCACAGTTCTCCAGCTAGGCTCTGCCCCACAGACCACAACTCTCTAAGCCCTGACCTTCAACCAGTTCCCAATCTATTTTACCACTCAGGCATTCAGTTGGCACTTCTTAATCTTGACTGTGAGGATGCCATGGGAGACAGTGTCAAAAGCCCTGCTGAAGTCGAGGTAGATTAATGAATTGTAAAGTGGCACTAATGTCATCGAATAGTGTAGGTACTACTGGTTATAATGGGTTATTTTTTTTTCAACAAGTAAAAGAAATAAGAATGGTGGTGCAGTGTAATTGTGATAATTTTGACAGCCTAAAAGTTCTTACTGTTGGTTGCATGAGTTGAATACTTTCTCTTTTAGTTAATTTTTGGAATTGCAATTATTGCCTTAAAACATTTAGTGTCTGGCAGCTGATCTGTGTTTGTACATGCTGTAACTACAACTTACTTACTAGCCAGAGAATGATTGCAGTGCACCCTCAGCAACTATATCCTGGGCTGCATCAAAAGAAGTGTGACAGGCAGGACAAGGGAGGTGATTCTTAAGCTCTCTTCTACTCTCTTGAGACCCCACCCAGAGTACCACATCCAGTTCTGGTGCCACATAAGAACATTATCAAACTGCTCTAGCAGATCCAGAGGAGGGCTACAAAGATGATCAGATGGCTGGAGCACCTCTCCTATGGGTACAGGCTGTGAGAGTCGGGGCTGTCCAGCCTGGAGAAGGGAAGGGTCCAGGCAGACCTTATAGCAGCCTTCCAGTACCTGAAAGAGGCCTACAATAAAGATGGGGAGGCACTTTTTACAAGGGCTTGTAGTGATAGGATGAGGGGGAATGGATTGAAGCTTGAGGCAGGTAGATTTAGACTGGATATTACAAACAAATTCTTCACAGTGAGGGTGGTGAAATGCTGGAACAGATTGCCCAAGGAGGTTGTGAATGCCCCCTCCCTGGAAGTGTTGAAGGTCAGGTTGGATGAAGCCTTGAGCAATCTGGTGTGGTGGAAGTGTTCCTGCCCATGGCAGGGGTGTTGCAACTGGACATCTTAAGGTTCCTTCTAACCCACACCATTCTATGAATCTGGATATTGATAACAGTAAGACTGTTCTCCTTAGCTTGGTCGTGAAGTAGATACACTTTGTACAAATGTCATGCTCATAAAAATTGTGGCTACCTTTAAACATGAACTGTAAGAGCTCTTGGTTTGTTGATGTTAGGAGAATGAAACAGTCATTTTGCAAAAATGTATCAGAACAAGTTGTCTTATGTTTACATATCCTTCAGATTTCCTTTTAAAATCATATTGCACTATTTTACTGCATCTGAGGACTTGATAGTTGAAATGACAAGAAATATTTCTTCTATAAGTAGCAAGTTATAGAGAGTTGGGGGGAAATTAGTCAAGTATAATTCTATAAATAGGAGCCATGTTTTGGAGTCCATACTCATGTACAATATTAAGATGTAGTTGGCCAAGTCATAAAGTTCAGCATTTCCTAATTTCTGGTGGGCTTTCAAATGTGTTTGCTGTGACTATTAGATCCACTTGTAATATTTTTCTAAACAGTCTTTCATTTCATAGCTTCTTTGATATATTATTAGATTCAAAAAAAGAGTTGTTTGGGGTTTTTTTTCAGTCTAGTTTTAATTTATTTTGCTTAACTTTTTGACAGTTGTTTTTTAATGTTATTGCCACTTTACTCGACATGACAATATAACACTGGGAATAGACTTTTGAGTATTGGAAGCAGCTTGGAAAAAAGTCTTTATTTGTCTAAAAGCAAACAGAGTAAATCAGAACTTGTTCCAAAAGCTGAGTCACTGTTTTAGTTAAATGAATCCTTTATTATTCCTACTTCAGCGCTATTATGGGAAGTTTTAATACTGTGGGTTTTGTTGCTTCTGCAATTTTCAAATTACAAAAGCTCCTGGGGCTTAGAACAGTTTGTAACTGTTTCATAACTGCTTAGATTCAAGTGCCAACGTGAATACTTTTTCATAATGTAAGTGGTCTCCAACGTTTTTCGTTACACAATTTTGAAAATTTTATTTGTAATTTTGAAAATTGTAGAAATTTACAGATAGAATAGTAATGAAATGGTGAGTTGCATGGCTTTCTAATCCACTGGGTGAATGCTTCCATTTTCACATTTTCAGTTATTTAAGAATTTTAAATTGGTGAGTATATCTTGAAATATTAGCTAATACTGTAAAATCCTGTGGGATATCTGTCACTGAGCCTTGAGTGAAAACTACTGACAAGACAGTTAAGAATAGCATTGTCAGGATAACATTTCTAAAATCTGTGGTAGTTTTAGCAAATAAAGGCATTGTTTGTGAGACAATTTTGAACTTTCTTTTTTTAATAGCTTCAACTCTTGCGTGACAACCGATCAGAGAGAGGACACAAGAAGAACAGCTCTGTAAAAACAGCTAGCAGGTAAGTTAATGCTTCAGCTGTTATTAATACTATTTGTGAATTTATCACTTTCTTAAATCTCTCAAATTTTTATATAAGAAATGACACCATCCTTTGGCTCTTGTGGGTTCTTTCATGATATGCTTTAAAGAATTTATTTTATATGGCATAACCTAGACTATGAGTATTAGATTTTATTGGTGGCTGTATCCAGCAACATTTATTAAAGTTAATCTCTTTAGTAAACATCAGAATTAAATGGATGCCAAAGTAAGATTTGTGCTTCTGGCATTTAAGTTAAGTGCTGAAAAATGTATGAAATTACCATTATGCATACATGCTTTTGAAATCAAGAACATAACTCAAATGCTATAGCACTTAAATTGTTCTTATGTCATATTTTGACAATAAAAATTTCATTGTGAAGACTTATGAAAAAGAAATCTAGTTCTACCCTCCAGCTTTTTTCCTTCCCCTCAAAATGCAAAAGGTTCAACACTGAACTGATGGGCACTGGTCTAGGTGTCTGTTGCTAGAGGGTTTTTTATGCACGTGTTACCTGCTGCATCTATTCTGCCAAATAATATTTTAATTCTGATGTGTTTCACTTGCTATGCACAACATCTTTACGCAGTTTTTGTGTTCTGTCAAGAAGTCAATGTGCTTTCAAATTACTTTTTCTTTTTAAATGGTAATGCCAAACTATGGTTTTATGTGGCAGTTGTCTTTCAGACACTTGTCTTTTTTGTATATATGGGGTTATCCTGAAGTAAGTTTTGAATATTGTCAAATACTTGCTTTAATGAGGGACCAATACTTCTTTCAAAATCATGTGTATTGAATATGAATCTATTTTGTTGTATACAAGTTCTGGTTACACATTCTAAGATATTATTTATGAAGGTGTTGATCATTTATCTTCAGAAATTGTGATTATCTTTGTCTCTTAAACATTGTGTATTAAGACAAAAGAAATTTAAAAGCTTGTGTATACTTTTTCTGGCATAAGATTGTTAAATCATATTTTTGTTCCAAAATTTAGAATCACTTCACTTTAGATTCACATTTTCACCATAAACACACTCTTATTATCAGATTGCTTACATGAAACTAAGAGTACAAAGTGTGCAGTAAAAAACATTATATTTGAAGTCATTCTAGAATCTTTTTATTATGCTGTTGCAATATAAAAAAGGTGTTTGAGGAACTCAGGATAAGTTTGTTGTTCTAACCAGTGAAGCTCTTGCAAAGTGCTACCTACATAAGGAGTTAGAAAAGAGATTTTTTCAAATGACATTAAATGCTGGAAGTGATCCTCAACATCTCTTCATGTCCAATCAGCAGTATGTGAGTAGACTGTTATCCCAATAAACATCTAATAGGGTTGTGTAGAAACAGTAGATGGCAAATCCAAGACTCAAGACTGACATTTTACATAAAATATCTGTACTATTCAAATAAGACTTAAATAAACCATTGTGGTTTATTTATGACCATTAGGTAAGTCAGTATGTTATCATCCATAAAAAACAGCGAAATCCTGGTACCATTATTGTTTTCAATGACTTTTTCCTCCTGATGGAGTCAGGTTATTTCAAAATAGCTATTTGTGCTTTTTCAGAAAATCTAAGTTTTCTCTACCACAGAAACTTTACTGTTCATTCCTCTAAGTGACTTAAACATAAATTCTCAAACATCTATGAAAACTACATTTTATCAGGCCATCTGCTGTCTTTGATTAATCAAATCATATATGTCTTGTTTACAAGACATATATTGAACAAACATTAACATTCTTGTTACAGTTTAGCTGCTGAATATAAGAATTTTATTTGCACAATGTGCAAACATTTTTTTTGGTCTCTGGCCAAAAGCATGTCTACTAGGGTTTTTTTTCTACAAGTTAAGTGTTCTGTAACCTAGTATTTTGCTTTTTCTGGAATACTGTTACAGAAAAATAGAGGTTGAATTTCAGATATATGTAAGAACAACACGTGACAAATACACAGTCCGTTCCCTCATATGTTCATAGTATCTGTTCTCGTTCAATTCAAGACAATTTCTCCGTTACTCTGTTCCTTACAAATGAAATTCATTGTGTGTTGTGACATACGTTAGATTTATCTGTGGATAATATTGAAGGCTGAATTTTGTTATGACTTAATTTTAAATTATCACTTATACCAGAAGGGCGAATCTTAGTTTCACCAGACACTACAGAGAAAGAAAATGCTTCTGATTAACAAAATACCTACAGAAACTGCTGTTTCAGTAGCAACTATTGTTCATAGTTAGTAAAATGTGAACATCACCATAGTTGCAAATGTGCATCTTCATTATTGTGTAAAAAATCTTAATTTTTAAATCTTAAGATGGGAATCTGTCATTTAGATTTTTACATTAGCCCAAATACTTAAAAAAAACCATTAAACTACAGTGATGCTAATCAAATGTCACAAGGTTAAGTTACAGAATTAAGAAACACTGTAGTAAATCTTCCACTATTTCAGTGTACTACGTGCTTATGCAGTTAAATCTTCTGTTGAATGCATGTCTTGACTCACATCTGAAAGTATGAAGCTTTCTGAAATTGACTCTAACACATTCAAAAACTAATTTACACCATTATAGTTGACACATCAAGGTAATTCAGATGAGTAACCCCCTTAAAAAGAGGCATACAAAGAATGGCTGTGACCATGGTTGTACAGTTCTTACTGTTTGTGGCTAAGCGCAGTGATAAAACAGTAGCAGTGGGTAAGTATTGGGTATTCTATACAATTATTGTACTTAGAATACAGTTTAATCTGTTTTTATTGCAAGACTGAATTTCTCTGCATCTTTCTTTGTATGGTTTTCTCCTGACTGTATTAATTTTTGTGGGGCTATCTTTTTTTGTTTGCCATTCTGTAAAACCCTTTTTCTGGTTTTCATACATGTATTAGGTATCCATATACAGACACTTCTCTATGCTTGCCTTTTGGATGACTGAACACCACTCTTGTCTCAGCATGTAGACAATATGTAAATACATTAGATCAGTAACTTGTGGAATAATTTGTGCTAAATACATCAGAAAGGTGTGGAGCTGTAAGTACAGCAGTGGTCTGCAGCTGTTTCTGTATGTGTTGGAATAATATTGATACTTTCTTGGTGAGCTTTACTGGGTTGTTTGTGTTACATGTCTTCTGTTCAAATTAGTAGTAATGAGGCAATCTTGCATAAACTAACATGAAATTTTACTAGTGGCAAGATAATTAGGTTATTGAGAACTGTTGATATGGTTACTGATGAACTACACGTTAAGGAGAGGAGCAGTCCTGCACCGCACAAGTTAGAACCTGGATGGATTATATTATGCTGATACAGTTTGACACATGGTCTTCTGTATTCAAGACATTAAAATATGTATATATTTGTGCTACCTTTACAGATCAACTTTAATCTACAAGGATGTCATTTTTCCATTACATATTTAAATTAGGTAGACAGTACTAAATAATAGTGGTTTAGAAGCTGTGTTTAACCTGTGTAGCCTTTAAAAGGTGCCCGTTTTCATTATCTCCCTGCATTAGGAAAGGAACAGTCCCCTCCCCAATTCAGTCACCCTGCTTAAAGGTGTTCATTCATCCAGCTCCCATGCTCTTTTGTCAGTGAAGAAGGGTTTTTTTGTTTGTGTTTTTTACTATGCTTTGAGTAAAACCAGCCTGGTTGGCTCAACTCACCTATTTAAATTAAATTGCCTGGTTTTGTACAAACTGTATTAGAGATTGCTCACGTGATTTCTTCCTCAGCAGTGCTGTGGAGATGATAATCTCCAGCAGATGTGTGATAACAAATAGCTTGGGATAGTAATGTCTTCATCTGGTGCAGTTGTTAGCAGACCAAATGTCTGTCTGTAGCCTGAGGCTGTGGGCAAACAATTGAACATGATTGAGTTACGGTGAGTTAACAAGTTGCTGCTAGGCAGCTGAACTGCCATAGCTGATCATGGGCTCATTGCTTGCCTGCTCCCATCACAAGGTAAAACACAACTTCTTAAGTCACTTTTGCAAGATTTCATTAAAATTAATTCTACCTAAAGAAGATTCCCCAGAGCTAAGAGATTCGTTTGGTCATCAATGGAGACAGCGTGGAACAGTATTTTTCTGAGCTGCTACAGCATGGGTTTGAATTTGTAATTTTATTGCCAAATATATGGGGGACCTCCATCACACAACCATCTGCCCATCTCTGGATATTTAATACGTTTATCCTCACAATACCTTTATGAAGTTAGGCATTAATTTTATCCTTATTTGACAGAATAGGCAGAATATTCTGCTTAAGCAACTTTAATATTTTGCCTCTAGTCATACAGATGATGCCATAACTAGTTAAATTATGCTGTAATCTAGAAACAACAGAATTGTAGTTTGGGAAAACAGCAGGTTATTGAATAAATTAAGCTTGTGTAATTGTTTTCTTTACTACACATAATGGTCTTGTGCCATATTTCTTTTATGGTATGTTTCTGTTAAGAATCATTAATGGGCTTACCCACATTTATTATTTTTTTCTTACTGTACTGTAAGTAGAATTTATGACACATGCTTGAACTGAGAATCTGAAAAGAAAGTAGTGCTCAAAGTTTCACTGCTTACCAGGCTTTTTTATCTTGATAATTCTGCATCAGCTTTCCACACTCAAATGCCGCTTTAAAGATCTTTAAAGGTGGGGGGGGGGTGGGGGGAAGAGATCTTTAAAAGAAGGGAGTGGAGCGAAAGCTGTTTGTAATTCTTATACAGTTCAGTTCTGGCTTGGAAGGAGGCTAACACATAAAAGTGACTTCCAGGTGGAACAGTATTACACAGGTTAGGTTTCAACTAGCTAACTAATGCTGGGTTAACAATCTGGTCAGTGTAGCAGTAGCTTAGTATGAACCAGTTAGCCACTTCTTGTAGACCATAGTTTGAGGTAGAGGTAGTAGCTTAATTTTTCTTTAAAAATCAGCAGGAGCCACCTACTTAATCATTACTACACTGTGACAGGAGACCTGTGTACCAGTAGTCAAATGATCACCTCTTGCTTCTCTAATTTGAGCTGACATGAGGTATTCAGAGTCTTCACCTGCCATAGTGAGCAGCACAGACTGAAATAGAGGTATTTGCACATCTAGAGGAGACATTCAGGAAAGCAAACTCTGGCAGTAGTACAAGAAGGATTTTGTAAAGGAAATACATCAGATGTTCCTAAATGGCATCAAATGTAAATAAAGTGTCAGTGAAACCCCAGAGTGTTAGTCATATTTACACCATGTTTTCTGCAACTGACTCTTTCCAGCCTTCCCATAGTTTTTCTCAATCTAGTTTGAATATGTGCCTTGTGATAATTCAAGAGGATGACGACTTTCAAGTATATTCATTTTTTATAGCTAACAATATTCTCTATGAATTAATATTTAAAGAAAGCTTCTCAGAGAAAATGATGCCAAACCTGATGACAGTGTTTTAAAATAACGTGTACTCTTGCTTTGGTTAGAGGTACAGCTTTCTGACTTTCACAGTTTGGAAGGGAAACTCCCACATTTACGTTTCTACAGCACTTGTTCATTTTCATCTGGTGATAAGGATCATGGTACTTTTTTACACAAATGTGACAAATAGCATTGCAGCTGCTCTTTATTTGATCTTC
Organism: Indicator indicator; assembly: GCF_027791375.1. Taxonomy (NCBI): domain Eukaryota; kingdom Metazoa; phylum Chordata; class Aves; order Piciformes; family Indicatoridae; genus Indicator; species Indicator indicator. The sequence goes on along the minus strand of NC_072011.1, from coordinate 54,249,756 downwards.
TAAAGAGACAAAGATGTGCAAGGATTCTGCCTGCTCCATCTTTCCCACCATGTCATCTGTTGTTTGGGAAAGAGTCCTAATTTGCAGCAGATACGAAACTATTTGTCGAGTTGCAGGTTTGCCAAAAATAAATGAAACCATTAATTACTACATTTTTTGAGCAGCTGTTAATGGATTGGGATAAGAAAACTGTACATTAGACTACTAGTTAATTACAAGAACTGTAATTGTTTAATGTGTTTTTTGTGGAATGAAATTACAATACCAGAGGAGGTAAATTCAGCCAATTTTTGAAAATTATACATGAAAATGTGCACATAGTTTAGGCTGCAGTGAAGCTGAGGAATGCATAGGTGTTTTACTAGATGATTCACTTCTGCCATCACATGAACACATATTCTCAACAAAAATACTTTAAAAGAAAGTAATATTTAAACACACCTTTTAATTCAAGTGTAAAATTATTAAAGGTAGGAAATTCATGTCTTGTAAACCCAGAGCTAATAATACAGGAGATATAGATATAACATCAAAAATCCAAATGTGTTTACATCATTAGAAATTAACAACTAAGCAGTTTTATCTCCTCTTTGGAGTGCCGTGAAGCAGTAACTGTACTGTTATGATTGGTCCTTAATAATATTTGCAGTTCCAGATTAAATTATGTGAATGTTTGAGGACACATTGCTTTCCTCCCATGCTGTCACGCTTGGGGACAATGTTATTCCATCAGTTTAGTATTTTCTTCTCTGGGAAGAATAGAATATTGTACCATTTTGGAAGAGGGCAATTCCTGGTTGAATTTTCTACACCTTAGCCTTATTTTAAGGTCCAGAAAAGATTTTCATTTGGGACAAGTGGATAAGGACAACAGTTAAATATTTCAAAATGCAGTCAATATGTGATGCTTTAATTTTATGGAAATCTTCAAGCTTTAGTATTGCTTCATGGAGAGATGTAAAGTATCCATTTATTAATATCAGTAACTGTCTTAAAAGTATCATATTTCAATGCCACTACAATAAGAACACTTGCAAAAGTAGCTGAAATTTTGAAGAAAATTGATTTTTCCATATGATCTGAGAAGTTTTATTGCATTTTTAATGCAAAACCAATTAAGTACAAAACTACAAGCCAAATTTTGTTGTTATTGCTCTAAAATCCAATGTACTTTATAATACTGTACATAAGTAAGCTGATAAATGACACTGAAAATTTGTCACTTAGAATTGATTTCTAGGTACACATGAGCATGTTAACTAACAAAGTCAGTTACTCCTGATTTTACTCTACATATGTGTGTGTGTATATAAAATTTAAAAATCAGATAACCTCTAGTAATTGTGTACTTCTGGATCCTACTGATGTACCATCTAAATTGATAGCACCTTTCTCATACTCAACTGCATTAGTTTTTCTCTTTTTTTTTCGCTCACGTTTGCACTCCACAGCTCAAGCTTGTCTCAGCTTTCCTGTTAGAATGCTAATGGCATAAGGATAAAGTTAATTTGGGCTTGAAAGGTGTGATGACCCTTCCTGCTGTTAAAAGTTCTGAGCAGGAACTATATGCAGTTACCTGCACTGTAGTTCCACTGAGTGTTTAACCTCTTGTTAAGCAGTCTGGTTGTTTTCCAGTCTGGTTTTCCACCACTCATTTGTCCCACCATCTCCCTTGTCACAAGAAATTTGTGACTCTTCTGTCTGGTTCACCACACAAGCACAATGGAAGCTGCATACCACAAACATAAGGATAAATAGCCATGCATAAAGGAAGGGTGGGTTTGCCTCTTTCTGTTCTTACTGTAAATTAAACTGTTTGTGTAGTTTTTACATTGAGTTCCTGCTAACCTTGAAGGGATCTCTGAGCAGCATCTACTGGTGCACATTCAGTCAAATTCTGAGACACAAGCACACTGACTTGTATTCAGACTGTGATTTTGTGTAAGGAGAGAGCTTAGAAGAGAGTTTAAGTAGTTTGTTTTAAATCACATCAAATTTTCATGGTTATTTTCTTTGTTGATATTTTGAAATTGTTATCACTTGTTTTAGAAACACATTTCATCCTATTTAGAAACCAATGCTCAGCACCTGCCCAAGCCAAAAGGAAGCAAATCACACTGTTCAGGCTGGTGATTTGGGGATTTTTGATTTAGTTTTGCTGTTGGTTACTTTTTATACATATTCTTAAAATTGCTCATGTTGCCAATTAACACTATAGATGAGAAGGATGTTGGTGAAGATTTTAATGTTAGCAAATTATGGAACTAAAAAGACATAAAAACAATTAGTGTTTCTTAAATGTCCTCTTACTTCTCCTTTATTATTCTAAAGTCAGATTTTGTATTCATTTCTACATACACACACCCCCCTTGTACTCAATGGAGTTGCATGACAGTTACTGAGGGAAATGGGTGCAGAGTGTTAGAGAGCATAATTTGCTTAATATTCAGTCTCCGCTTTAGTGATTTCTTTTTTTTTTTCCCCTCTCAGCCCAAGTTGCATCAATTATGTCTCTGTTTATTAAATTATTGGCTGAAGTAGAACTGTAGTACCTTGGCCATGTGATAAGATTGTCCAAAGAGTTGTTTGTTGAACACAGAGTGAAAGGGAGTCCAGCTGCAGGGCTATTACTTTCTTGGAACTGATTGGAAGGCAGTAGGTTAAGGACTGACCACAATGGTAGTAGGACAAAAAAAAGTTTCCATGTCGCTGGTCCAGAGCTGGGTCTGACTGACTGATTAAAAATAAATATATTGTGCTGGCTGTTCACCTAGATTAATTGAGTAATTGGTCTCTGATATTGGACCAAATTCCTTCCAGTTGGCCATGCTTGCTCACCTTACCAGCACAGAGGTAAAGAAACAAATGGCATGCATTGACTGAGTATTGGGTGCTTCCAGCCTGACAAAGCATTTTCCTCCCTAAATTTTTGAGCTACTACATTAGATACTTCAATTTTTAGTTTTGCTTCTTGTTCCATACCTGGTTTAAAAGTAAGGGATTTTGAATATGATGCTAATGATGATCCAGAACTTTAAGAGGTTTTTTTAATAGTCTTTTCAATATTTTTGTCCTGCACTCAGTTATTTAGTGAATATCAAACTTAGTAAAGAAATACATGTCCAGAAATATCTGGAAGAAAGTATAGCTGAGTAAGCTATTTAGTCCTTCTGGTGAAGTATCTGTTCAACACCATGGTTACTGCTAAAGTCAAAAAGATATTTCCAAAATCAGTTCAGAGCTGGATCATGGCCCATATCTCCTGGTTGTCAATGTTGTTGCAAGATGAATAAAAAAAAAAAACCAAACATAAAGAATATTTGCTTGCTTTAGAATTTGTGAAGCAACATTGTCTGGTAGCAGGATGGCATTCTCTTAGTGCAGCCTATCTTCTAACTGTGTTTCACCATTGCACAAATATGAGCATTATTTTTAGCAAGTATTCCTTGACACAAAACGGTAATAGAACTTGCTGTCAAAGATATGTAGTACTATTTTGTATGAATATAAAATTTATATTCTGAATGAGTATAAAAATATTAATTTCCTGTCTTGAAAATGTGAAATTAAATCATTTGTTGAAGAAAACTTTTAAGTTCTAGCTATTTAATTTTTAATAGAAGTGGATTTTTTTCCTTGTTGTTGTTGGTTTTGTTTTTAGTTTCATGCCCTCACTGTTCCTTGGTGACTTGTTTGTACACCAAGATATTGGTTTGGATTTGCCTTTGCGTAATTCATATACTTTTGATCAATTCCAACTCATGCCCAATTATATTACACTAAATTAACATAATTCAACAGATGTTGATATTTAAATGTTTTCTGGCATTCACATATTGGACAGCTGTCTTAGAGCTTGGGGAAAAGGCAAACATTTAGAGTTAAATGCTGAACATATGCTTAAATTACTAATTAGAAACAAGAAAAAACAATGCATTATCCTTTCTGAGGGCAGTAGGGCCTCTACTACAGAATTCTCCCTTTTTTTTGAGACTCAATTCACAATAAAGTGACTTGAGATTGAGTGTCAAGACATATGTAGTGAAGTTAGTATTTATTTTATATTGCATCTGTTAAAATTAGGCCAATGTGGAGCTGAACATGTACATTTGTAGAGTTCAGGTAAATTTTGGATGACTACTGTGTCTGAATGACACCAAAAAGTGCTGAAAAAGATAACAGGAAGGGAATGTATTAGGATGTAGTATTATGTGATGAGGTAATCTGATGGGGCCAGGGGAAGATTTTATTCATCTCATTATAGGATTGCACTAGGACTTTCAATAATACAGGCATGTGACCTTTATGTTTAAAGTTATATTGCATGCAGGTCGGCATAGTATGAAAGGAGTTTGATAGAGTTGCATGGATTTATCACATCTGTTTAAGATTTAGTAATAGGTAAATAAAGTGCATAGCTGTTCTGGCTATTGTAATGATTTTCACACTTATGGAAGGAGATGAAGGAATCTGTGTATAAATGATATCATTCTTTAGACAAGCCTGAAGAAAGCCTTTACTGTTTGTCTAGGAAATGGAGCAATCGAGTATGGAACTGATCTCACCTGAATGGTGTTTGAGAATAGTGATACCAAGAAGAAATATATATATTAATTTTCATAAGCATTATATATATATGTATGTATGTTGCATATGCATTGTATTTCTTTATTATATTGCTAGTTCTTTAGCACTGAGTAAAAGTTTCTGTATAAGCAATGTATTTTGTAGGCAAGACTAATTTACAGCAGTGCTGGTCTACCTGTCCTAGCCAAGTGAGAAATCCTTTTAAAATTGCCAACACTCTGGTATTAGATGAAGTCAGGGTGGTAGTAGTCAACATGCAGAAAATTAGCATGAGGAGACATCTATGAATTTCTGAATCACTTCACACATGAAAAGCAAAATCAAGCAAACCAGAAAAATAAATGTTTAAGTCTCTGATTTCCAGGAATTTGTGTCCTGATACTGCACATCACCAGCATTGAATTCATGGGTTCCATAAAAGCCATGAAATTCTTCAAATTCACTCAGAGGGTTTGGTGGAGGTAGAGGTAGGCCTTACATAGAGGCTGAGGATTTGATCTCAGTTTCTCCTTAGCAAAAGTGTATTTTTTGTGGGGAAAAGACTCGGGTGCAGAACTGTTCACCAAGAATGCAGCTGTCACAGTAGTAGCAGTGTGGAGTGCTGTGAGTGTTCTGGAATGCTAACTCCCGGTTGCGACCAGGCATCCATGCATGTGTTTCTCTAATAAATAACAACATAGATTTCAATATTGATTTGACCTAAAGATGGGTAAGTTTGTACTGAGTGAGGTTTAGCTGAAATGTTCTTATCAAAATATTGCTGGATTCTTTTTCAGGATTGCCCTATACTATAATATTAAGGTACAGAGTTCAAATCTTCATTGTTAAAGCAACTATATTGATCACTGTTCTTTGTAGTCATCTACTGCCCAGAAATGCTGACCTCAAAGTAGTGTCCTGTCCATCTACTGGAAGAGGTCCTTTGCATATTTTAGAAAGCTAAAGAATGTGGGCATCTTCATAATGGACAAGGTGCCATCCACCTCTAATTATCCTCAAGGCACATGCATTGCTACAAATGTCATTCTTCTCTGGCTGTTGTAAGCCATTTTAAGAACTGAGGTCATCAACATAAAAGGATATGAGAACCATTAACTGTGATTATTTTTTTTAATGAAAAGTACTTAAATAATATTTGCTTAGATTATAGTTTGATTTTTAGAAAGTTGAGCTGATCTTCACAGTTATTTTTAGTGATTTTATTGACTCGATTCCCTGCTATGCAGTTGTGAGTTCTGTTTTTCATTTTTAACTGCTGCTGTGAACACTGCTTCACACACTCCCTACTCAGTTTCAGTTTATAACTGTCCAGTCGTCTCAAGCTTAAAGTGAGTGGTGATCCTCACTGTATTCTGTCTTCAGTTATATCCATATTCAAACCTGTTTTGTAACTGTATTTTAAGACTGAGAACTGACAGTTTCAGTTAGATTTCCCCTTCAAAATAATTCTCTCGAGTCCCTTTTATAACGCAAACCAGTCAACTCTTGCCTTATTATACTCTTATGAAAGAAGCTCACTCAAAATTTTATCAAGCCTCTCCATTAGCTGAAGCATTTAGTGATGATAAACTTGAAGAGTTCTACAGCCATCTGCAGGAATGCATTGATACTGTGGCAGAGCAGTGTGTCACTATTTACTGTGGATTTGTTCCTCAGGTAAGAGAGATGTTAATTGGAATATAATGGGTAGGCAAATATTGATCATTACCAATTCATCTAATTATGAAATAGATGCCAGTCTTTTAGAAAAACATTTTATCATCATAATATGCTGCATAGGATTCTATCAGCAGTATTACAGTCCACCAACAAGAGCAATTGCACTGATACCAAATAAATCATTGCAACTTGCATGGAAAGTCACAGGCTCTAACAGACGAAGTAATCAATGAAGATGCTGTTACAGTGGGGCATATGGAATAAATATGCAAACATTTTATATTGAATACACTACTACTCTGTATTCCCCAAATGATATGACAGTTTGCTAGTTTAGGCCATTGTACTAGTGCATATGAAGCTACCTACTGTATAACACTGTCTGCATTGTATCTCTCTGAAGAGACAGTGGAACAATTACTGAATTTGAATACAGCTTTTTAATTTGGGGGAGAGGGAGGAGAGGGCCTTTTTTGCATTTATTTGGGGACCTTGGTTTTGGGTTTGTGGTTTTTACACATGAGATGACAGTGCTTACAGAAGCATGTAATAAACCAGAGAGTTAGAACTTATGTTCAAGAGTATTGGCTATCCTACACCAAATTTATTGTATTATCCTTCTTAGTGACTGGGCTGGTAAACTTACAGCTCCAGTAGCAGCAAAGGTGGTAACTACTAGTGAAACAGTTAACCACTTTGTGTGCTCAGTTGTACAGGAGGCAGATTGCAGTTAAAGCAGTTCAGTTACAGGTTCCCCCTTGGAACAAGATCATAGAATTGTTTGGGCTGGAAGGGACTTTAAAGATCATCAATTTGTTTATTTGGAGAATGTAACCAAATGCTCCATTGACATAGCCTATTATGAATGTCTTGGCGAGGTGAATGTGTGTAACTGTAGAAAAGGGACTTAAAAATATTTTCTTACTGAACTGTGAAAATTACAGAAGAGATTATGTGGATAGAAATGTTTCAGGAGTTTAAAGAGACAAGGTATTAGTAAGGCTAATACCTTGAAGAAAGAAATAATAGATTGCAACTATTTAAGAAGAAAACATAATTTCTGTTGATGTTTGTCACAAGAATGCATAGATGCTTACTAATTGTTTGACACGTCATTGCTTTTATAAAATTATTTGTTATCAAAGCTATTTTTTATTGTTTATAATTTCAATAGGATTTTTTGTTGTTACTGCCTTCTCAGTCTGTCTTTATTTTCACCACATAGAAAGGAGACTCTAAACACTGTGTGCAAGATGAAAAATGAATAAAAATTGACAGAGGCTTTTCCAGTGTTTTTGTTTAATATGTTGAGGCGTGACATGATAACAACAAAAAATTCTTGGCATGCTAGTGTAAGTTCACACCAGCCTGGCTTTTGCAGCCCTCATTTCCCTCTGCCACAACTTTGCCGCTGCTCTGACACTTGCAGGCCTGCTCGGTCGTGGTGCAGCTGATGCCCTGTCCATGCTCATATTTTTCTTACTGACAGTGAGTGTTCTTGCCAAACGCCAGGGACCATAGTCACATCTGTTTGTCTCCCAAGCTTGTCTGAGGCTGCTTGGGAACACTTTTTATCCAGAGGGCAGCTTTAACTAGGCCTAATACTCTGAAAAGCCTCTATTTGTAAATGCATACAATGAGGCGACAAGTTCCTGTTGTCTTCCCTTAAAAATTATTCCATCTGACACTGCTTGCTCCAGTCCCTGTCACCAGCACGTCAAAAGCCAAGTTTTCAGGCAAGGTGGTCTTAACAAGTTTCATTTTTTTTCCCTAATAAAATGCCTAGCTTCCCTCCAGAGCACTATTTATAAATGATAGCTGGAAGCAAGCTAGGGGTAAGTAGAGAGAAGTCAGGCAAATAGCTTTATTCCTTTCTGTAATCCACGCTCTTCTGATTTAATGCTAAGAAGCATAATGCTGAACTTAGCCTGATTGAGGGTCAGAGTTCTCCCTACTTCATAATACCCCCATTACAAGCATTTCAAAATGCTTTGTTCAGCTTCCAAATACTACTTCATTTTGTCCAAACTGCCAGGTCTAGAGCAGTGATAGTTCTCATCCCTTCCTCTTAAAAAAAAAATAAAATAAAAATTAAAAACCCAAATTGAACAAAGTATTTTGTTTTGACATATGTACATTGACAATGCATATAAAAAAGTTAAGACTGGCAAAAGCGAATGCCACTTTAGAATCATGAGTTAGCTTAATGTTTTATGTTAGTGGATGCAAAATTGGGTTTCACAAAGCTTAGTTGGTGCTCTAGCATATTGTTATTTATTTCTGGTGTACAGAATTTTCAAACAACAACAAAGAAATACCCACTCTCACCTTGGCTGGTGATCAGGTTGTTGTGCTCGGCAAAGGCGAATGATTCATTTATGCTGAAGGAACAAGACTGCCTTTCAGACGTTCATTGATTTTAAATTAAAAAGTAACTGCTATGTTCTACATGAAGGGTGACAACAATAACAAAGTAGTCCTTACTTAGTGTTATTTGTTGCAACTCCATTCCCTGCGCCTGGAGGAAAAGTGGGGAGACCCCAGTACCATAATCATACAGATCAATAATCTAGATATCTCAATGTAATGTAACAGATAATCAATTCGGGGTAAAATAACTCAAACACTGCTAGCTGTTAGTGCTGTGGCTCAGGTCTTCAGGTTCAATTGCCTGACTTTATTAATTTTTATCTTTCATCCTACTTGTATTCCTGGAGACTTTCTCCCGTTTTCATTTGGAAGAGAAAAAACAAGTTGCACACTGTTTAACATACAATTTAAAACACAACTTACTCTGCTTGTTTAGTATCAGTGTTAGATATTGATCTCTTGATGATTGAACATTTGGTTTTCCTCTTAATAATTTCCCCCCCATATTGTATGCCAATATTTATTTTCTTTATTATACAATTAGTTATGAAAGGGTTACACTGATTTCTTTCTAAATTTAGAATTGAAATTTCTCACAATGTTAATATACTAGTTCAACCGTGTTCAGTTTCTGGGTGTTAAAGTAGGATGTAATTTCAGCTTAGAAAAATGGCAAAGAAAACATCTGTTTTTAAACTAAGAATTACATAACTGTTGAAATAGGGGTTCACTAGGTGAAGCTAGAGTGCACTTCCGTGAGAAACAAATTTCTTGGATTATTTTACTATTTAAATAAAAGTACTGTAGTACCTTTCTGTAACTTTTTAGAAGTATGTAGAGGATTGTACATTGCTATCTTTTTCATCGAGCCACTGTTGTCACTCTTTGCATTATTGAGCACATCTGAGGTCTCTCAACATTATATGACTGTTTGTTATTCATTTAGAAGCAGCACAGCTTTAAAAAGTTTATAAACGCAATAAAGGACAAGTCATATATCCACACTGAAACTACATCCCATGAGTGACAGTGTTACATTGCTACAGTGGACTGTCAGATGCAATTATCAGCTTGTAATTTTATCAAAATTCACTATATCTTTGCAGTAAGAACCACAGTTCCCGGTAGCATTTGTGGAGACGTATAGAAATTGTGGAATTTAGAAATTACTGCATTTTCTTCCTTTCTATTCCAGTTCTTTCCAAAAAAAACGCCAGCTACATATATTCCATTCTGCAGGTTAATATTAAGAAAAATAGTAACTGTTAATTGTCCTCTCAGATTATGTTCTAAAACTTAGTATTTGGAAATTCAAAATTCACCCTTTTCTGTGGTACCTCACTTTGAGTAGCTGGTTTTGATACAGTCAGATTTGCTTGTTTGTCACCCTCTGCAGTCTCCAAGTGTATAGCTCGTAATTGTTTAATGAGTATAGCAGATACTGTGCTAAACCCATGTTATTGTTCTCACAACTTGCCAGTGAATTAGAAAAGGAAAAATTGCTGTGCTACAAGTTTATTTCATGTACTTTTAAAGAGCTTACTGTTTCATGTTTTCTCATTCATTCTTCATCTTGCCTTAAAAAAAAAAAAATGGTAATACTTTTCGTGTAATAAATATTGTTCTGACAGTCAGGCGTTACTAGCCAATTGATAACCTACCAACAGTATTGTGATCTCTTTAGATAATTAATCTTAGCTATTTTCCTGTCAGGAGCAACAGTGTTTTTGTTTTATGTTGAGCTAGAAAGATTGCCAGTTTTGAAAATTAAAAAGCATTCCCTTTATATTATTCATTCCCGTAACAATTTATGATGCTGCATTTAGATCCTGAGCGCTTGTCAACAAACATAATTATGCTTCAATATAAACAAGATTGGTGGCTTGACTGTGCAGATTCATCTTGGTTGAGAATGTTTTGATATAGGTTCAGATTATACAGGCTGTGTATTTATGTGGTTGCTTTCTTCCTTTGTTAATAGTTCTCTCCTGTAATTACTTGCAGACAAACCAGCGTACATTTAGGATCGTTGTGCATGGGAGACATCAAACGGAGAAGGAAAGCTGCTCCCCTGCCAGGACCCACAGGTAACCAATTTCGCTGGGACAGAGTACAAAACACAAGATGTTAAATCTCTAAATACAAAGCAGTAGGTCAGTGACCTGGGGAAATGCTTGGTAAAATCAGTAACTTCCCATATAACTTCAGAGATGTCCTGTTCTTATTTATTAGTAGGGATTAAGAAATAAATAGATTTTCTTAATTCTCCCTTAAACGTTTCCAGTTTCTCTTCTGTTGTCACGCACCACATTTTTACAGAAAATATATCTTTCTTTTTTCATATACTGAGAATCACAGACAGTAAAGATTACAGCTTATGTCTTTTCATGCATTACGTGGTAGAAGAAATTAGATGTTGTCTTCTGAGAGGAGCACGTGTAAATAATATAAATACCTTCCACAATAAAGATAGGATGTGAATTCTTGAGCAAGCAATTAAAAATGTGGAGATCAGGCTATGAAACCCAGCTTTAAAATTAGTGCTGTTGGTTAAATAGGAAGCACTTGCAAGCGTGTTTCTGGAAGATTTTTACGGATGCAAGGTCACAACCATTGGATGCATTTTGCTGATGTCACAGCTGTGAAATGACTTTTTCAATACATAGGAATGATTTATAGGAGTCTCATCAGTTTGTTATATTATATATGTGCATACTAGAAGGATTAAATTGTGTGTGTGCGTGCCTATGTGAGGATTTTTGTATAATGCTAATATGGAAATCTAGGTTGCATGTCCTAGTCGTATATCAATTAGTAGAACAATATATGCAACACATGAAGTTCTTCAAAAAGATTCTAACTAGATGTCTTTAGAGAAGCCTAATATTTGTAGTCTGACTGAATTCCCTCTCCTGAAACTTTTGTTTCAAACCTCAGTGGCAGAAACATATCAAGAATAATATTAAAAATGGTAAAAAGCACCTTAGAGGCAGCAGTATGGAAAAAGACAATGTGTGGGTCAGCTTCTAAGACTCTGAACATATGTGAAGTAAGAAAGGAAGATACTTAATGGCTGAAGAGAGAATAATATAATTATTTCTACAAGGTGATTTTCACTTCACAACTTTCAAGTACTAGAGGATGTCGTTTTGTACTGAGGGTATGAAGTATCATGAATTTAATTTTATTATTCATTTTACCTTGAACTTTCAGCATTCAGTATTTTATTTTGCAAGCTGGCTCCTCTGCGTAACTTGGCAAAGCCAATATTTTGATACTAAAGCAAATATATTATGTGGTCATTCAATGTTCTGTATCTACATATTCACAATTTTATTCATTGTTATGCCCCCAAAATTTGCCTTTATGTGGAGATCAACAAAGAAAAATGATGGATAAAGGGTATCCTGTAAGGTGCCATTTAACTAGTGTGGGTTTGGTTTTTTTCTTACCAAGTTCAAGGTAATATCTACTTTGTTGTAGGCAGGGGGATTGAGGGTTTTTTTTTCCTGTGGTCTTTTTTACATTTGATCATTATAAATTTTTAAGGAGATAGAGACTTTGGTAAACTTAAAGTTGTGCATACAGGTAGGTAGGTAGGTAACATGTACCATTTTATAAATTACCACAGTTTTCTCAAAAGCTAACTTTCCTGCATTTTTTTTATCCATCATAGACCTTGTTTATGAAAGAAACAGTTTCTTTTTTAGAATTAAAATTTTCACTAATATGAAAAGTCACAATTGGATTATTCTTTCAGTAGTTTTACTTAGCTAAGGTACAGGAACAGAAGGACTAGATTTTATGTAGAAGAATTTGTAAACTTTTTTTTTCTTTGAAAGAAAGGACAAAAATTGTGTATTTGCATGAACAGAATTTGTAAATTAAAAGAAGCGTTTTCTTAATCATTGTCCGTATTTGACATCAGATTGAAACCTGAAAGGCTGTCCATAAATAAGTCATTAACTGTAGATATTTTCTGGAGCTATATGAGCCACAAATTAACGAAGTTTCACCTTAGATGAGCCAGTCCATTGAAAAAAGTATTTTCAGGATTCATCTGGATTTTTTTAATAAATCACATCATAAATTAATGCTTAGTACTGTGCACAGTGTTGAAAATGTCATTTGTGTAGCAGTACTGGAGAGAATGAGTGGTGAGCCTAATGAAGTATCAAAATGTGTTCTCTGGTTTTGAGTCTCACACAAGGGTAGCACCTGCTGCTTTCAGGCACCTTACAAAGCCATAGACTTCTGTAGCAAGCAGTGTTATTGGTTAAACATTTATTAATTGTGACAAGAACACCCAATTTATTTCAGTACTCCAGCTTATTTACTGCTCTTTCACCTTTGTATTTTGTATTGAAAAAGTAAAATGAATATTGATAGAGTTAGATATTGATTTCTAAATTTATAGTCTGTTCTCAGTCTGGAGTCAAAGTCACATACCAGTAGGTTTGTGTATATTAGTAACAAAGGTTGTAGGCTTACTTGCACAGCAGTGAGAAACTATTGAAGCAAGGAACTTTGAGCAGCATGGAGCATTTTAGAGTTTCAAAAATGTCATTTGTAAGGGTGACGAAAAGCTGTGTTGAAAAGCAGTGAAGAAAATGGGACATAATATAGCTATGGATTGTTAGGAGCTGACAGTTCTGAGACAGGAGTGTCCTATTCTGACTTTTTTTTTACTGAGACGTTTTCTGGTTTGTGGGTGCTTGATGTAGCTCCATCTGTGTGTTACTTAACCTAGAAGGTTAATTAATTTATCAACTGAAAAAGATACTATTAAAAATTGTTTGCTTCCTATGATTTCTTTAAGAATGAAGTGTTATACATTAGAAATAGCTACATTTTTGCACATCTTTTTCCATGAAACCATTATTATTTCACTGATTCTAGTCAGATTTGGGTCCAGGTCATTCTCAATGACGTTATGCCCTCTCTGACTACCTGAGTGGTAGAGCTATTTCATATGACACTCTGACATATTTCATTGCAGTGAAACAGTGCCCTCAAGTTTGTATAAAAACCTCTGAGACAAACCAATATATCATCATGGAAATAGCCCTGCAAAAGCTGGGTCCACTATAAATGAAAATAGTAACAAAACAACCCCACACACAATGTATGCAAGAAAGGACATTCTCTGCAAAGTATTGTTACTAATTGCAACACAGACATTAGAAATGTTTACAATAATTTCAGTTTTAGATTACCTAAGTCTCATATCAAGCCTCTAATAATGTGTCCAGGTCTGGTGTCCCCATCATAAGGACACAGAGCCAGAGCTGTTGAAGCAAGTCCAGAAGAGGGCCACGAAGATGATCCAAGGGCTGGAGCACCTCTGCTGTAAGAATAGGCTGAGAGTTGGGGTTGTTCAGTCTAGAGAAGAGAAGATTCTGGGGAGAACTCACAGATGCTTTCCAATACCTGATCTGATCCTGCAGGAAGGCTGGAGAGTGACTTTTCATAAGGGTGTCTAGAGATAGGACAAGGGGAAGGTGAAGGAGAAGCTGGAGGAGAAGAGGTTTAGACTGGATCTTAGGAAGAAATTCTTCAAGGCAAGGGTAGTGAGACTCTGAAATATGTTGCCCAGAGAGGTTCTGGATATCTCCTCCCTAGGGGTATTCAAGACCAGTTTGGATGAGACCTTGAGTAGCAGAGTCTAGTTGTGAAGTGTCCCTGCCCATGTTGGGAAGGTTGGAGTAGATGATCTCTAAGGTCCTTTCCAACCTAAGCCATTCTATGAACATACATTTACCCCAGTTATTCCCTCCAAGACTATTCTTGTCTTCTTCTGTACAAGATTTTTTTCTCAGTCAGCTCCTCCTAAATCTCCAAGACCTTGTAGATAGTTTGTTGTTTTTTTTTTTTAACTAAGAAACTTCTAAATCAGAAATGTTGGGGTGTTACTTTATAAATGTAGAAAGTTTGATTCAGAAGACAACGTTTTACTTGTGTGCCCTGTAAACAGCCATTTAATTCTATTTGAATACAGTCTTTTGCTCTGATGTTTACACAGCATGGTGTACAGTTCAAGGCAGCATTAAAAACCTGCAACAAATAATTTTTAAAAGAGAAATCTAGTTTGTACTTAAAATACAGAGAATGTGCATATAAAATAGATAAATTATTCTACATCTTATGGGCACTTCAGCTAATAATTTGCAAAAGCAAATTTCAGATGTCATTTTCTTTATCTAGTTGCATGCTACACTTCAAGCTGGTACTGATTGAAATGACCAAGTTAAAAGTCTCATTTTAAAGAATGTGTTTTAATGAAAAATATGACAGATTCTTAATTAGAGCAGAAATAGTGAGCACTGCTATAATGCCATCATGACTCACTTTAACAAGGTAATCAAAAGGGTACATGTTTTCATTCCTTTTTAAAAATTGCTAACAGAACAGCTAAGCAAACTATTTTGCTGATGCTTAATATGTCAGTGATTAAAAATCAGACCTGAATATCTCCAGTACCAAAATGAGGATTTGAAAAAGGTTGTGATTACACTGTGATAACAGAGGTGGCCAAGGCTAAGTTTGTGGTGAAGGTCAACTTAGTGAGGTAGTTGCAGAGAAAGGGTAGACTTTTGTGTACTTGGATGAACTGGCAATGTATTTCTAAAATTCTGGATAATGTATTATTATGCCTACTTCCTTTTTAGCTTGATTCACTGCTTTTCTATATGCTAAAGGTACACCTCCATAAACAGAAATCCATTGTCATAGGGTGATACAATGTTGGCATGTGTCGGGAATGCTGCACCATAGTGCATTGCACTATTTCTTATGCTTAGTCTTCCAAAGTCCTTTCTGGTGCTTGATTATCAAGCCTGTGGATACTCTTTTTTTTTTAGCTGGCTGGTTTCTATAGGACATTTATATTTAGAGACTCCTTTCTGTTTCTTTTTTTCCTCCTACAACATTGTCTCCCTGAATCAGTTCAAAAATTAAAAGATCACAGAGTGCCATCCAGTGTTGAAAACTGCTGTCCTTTCAGAGTGAAAGACTTTTCATGTTGAGCTTGAGGTTATTGGTTCAGGCTGAGCTGCTTGTATATAAATATTAGAGTAATAAGGAGACTTCAGTAACAACCTTCAGAAGATGAGATCCATAGTGCAACAAGAACCAGGCTTATACTGAGAATTTGCTAATGGATTTCTTGTGATCTAGAGAGAAGACAGTATTTCCAGGCTCTACACCACACAGCCAATATATAGTCAAGAAGAAACCTTCAGGTTGATAGAATATGGCTGTACCTGTCTTTTCTAAATGCTGTCATCTTCTGTTATGTGGAAGGTTCAAAAATACTTCCCCAAATTACTCTGGAGTTATTCCAAAGGTCACTGTTTCTGGTTGTGAGAACCATTAAGATTGCCTGCACTGAAAGTTGGACTCAATGATCCTTCTTATGGGTCCCTTCGAACTTGAGATATTCTGTGATTCTATGATTGTTTTTGGACTTCACTCTCAAGAAAATCAGCGTAACACAGAATATCACTAATGAGAGTATCCTTAATATACAAGAAATTTCTCTCAAAAAAGGCTAAACCAGGCATGGTTTGTTAAGTTCCAAAAGTATGTCTCATTAGACTCAGTAGCTTTGCATGCAGCTGGGAGGTGTTGGTAGGGAGACTCATCCTCCAGGTCAGTTATGTGCTCTGTAGATTCTCCTCATTCTCTGCCAGATACCATAATAAAGCGGTTCCTCATATTGATGAGCCATTTCCATTTTGGGTGCAGATTGTTAGAACTATCACCATTTTAGATGGGCTGATGCACATTGTGCAGTCTTCTGAGAACTCAGCCAAGTACCTGCCATGCTGCTTTAGGTTGATAATACCAAAGGATTTTGTTAACCAGGGAAGGTTTGTGAGTTAAAATGTGAGAGGAGGAAATAAGAGTACTTTTTCCCCAGTCAGTATAACTTCTTACCCCAGCTCTGCACAACAGCCTCTCATTTTATGGTGACTAGTTTTTCTTTCTCCTGAGAGAACAGGGAGCACTGCTGTAAGTAGACTATGCTATAGATTATGCAAAGAAATCACTTTCTTAAAGGTTTGTTAGCATATAATTTACTTTTTGAATAAGGAAGTAGGCCTATGCACATAGCAGCTTTATGCAGAAGGTTTTTGCCACCATTTAAGCTATGAGAGAATATTTTAGTAATGTGAGAATACAAAATTAATTGGTCAGGTTTCCAGTGCAGGCAAGTATGATTTTCTGTTTTATGTCTTTCTATAAAAGCTTTGCAACTGATAGAAAAGTTTCTTGATAAAGGTTGTAGACATTTGTTATGCTCCAAGTATCATAAAGAAGTTTTTGCTTTTGATTTCTCCTACAATGAGAAGAAATTTTGATTCACAGGATCACAGGATGTTAGGGGTGGAAGGGACCTCCGGAGATCATCTAGTCCAACCCCACCCCCACCCCGAGCAGGACCATAGAATCTAGCACAGTTCACACAGGAATGCATTCAGATGGGACTTGAAAGTCTCCAGAGAAGGAGATTCCACAACCTTTCTGGAGAGCCTGTTCCAGTACTCTGTGACTCTCCTCATGTTGAGGTGGAACTTCCTGTGCTATAGTTTCTATCCATTGCCCCTTGTCCTATCACAGGGTGCAACTGTTATCAGGGCTGCTTCCTCATTCAGCAGAGGGCCCACACTTGCCCTATTCTTCCTTTTCCTACTGATATATCTGAAGAAGCCCTTCTTGTTCTCTTTAACTTCCTTTGCCAGTTTTAGTTCCAAGAGGGCTTTGGCCTTCCTTGTTGACTTCCTACATGCCCTGGAAACTACTCTATAGTTCTCCCAAGTGACAAGTCCCTTCTTCCATAAAATTTCCTCCATGAGATTTCCTTCAGAAGCTCCTTGGTCATCCATGTAGGTCTCCTGGCATGTCTACCCCATTTTTTACTCAAGGGAACACACCTATCTTGGGCATGGAGAAAGTGGCATTTAAAAATTTACTAACTTTCTTGGGCTCCTTTACCCTCCAAAGTCTTAGCCCATGGGATTCCTACAAGTGTATCTCTGAAGAGTACAAAGTTAGCCCTGCAGAAGTCCAGGGTTGTAATCCTTCTCTATTAGTTAGTAAAAGGTTCAGTAGTGGCTCCTCTACTACCTGCATCAAGAAGTTATCACTGACACACTGCAAGAGCCTTTTGGACTGGATGTGCCTGGCTGTGTGGGCTTTCCAGCAAATATCAGGGTGATTGAAGTCACCCATGAATACCAAGGAGTGTGTACTAGAGGCTACCTCCAGTTTACTCTAGAAGGCCTCATCAACAGCCTCTGCTTGATTTGGTGGTCTATAATAGACACCCACAACAGTTTCACCTTCCCTTCCACATCCCTTAATTCTTATCCACAAACTTTCGACCTGTTCTACCTCCCCCTGCCCAGCTAGAATTCGACACATTCCAGTTGCTCTCGCACATAGAGAGCATTGCCATTGCCTCGCCTTGTTGGTCTGTCTTTCCTGAACAGTATGTAGCCCTCCATGACAACACTCCAATTGTGGGAGCTGTCCCACCATGTTTCAGTGATTCCAATTATATCATAGTCATGCAGCCCAACGCAGATATCCAGCTCCCCCTGCTTATTCCCCATGCTCCGTGCATAAGCATTTCAGAGAGGGAGTTAATCCATTAGTTTTCATTCCTGCTGTCCAACCACTCCTGGCCACCAGCATTACCAGTGAGCTCTGCATGTGCTGATGTTTTCTCGTTGGCTGTTACTACCACATGAGCCCCTGGCTCATCTCTGTAAGACTGTGTTGCTGTGTCCCCAGCATGCTGCATGGCAACAGGCTGAAGGCCTTTACTAGGCCCCCATCCCTCCCACCCTCGTGTGTCATCCCTCCCACCCTCGTGTGTCATCCCTCCCACCCTCGTGTGTCATCCCTCAGCTTATCACATGAGGGCCTGATAATACCATTATCCCCCTTCTCTTTCACACCTACTTGATCATTCCCAGGTTCTCTTGTGAGTTCTAACTCCTCGATAGCTCTTGCATTTTCCCCCACACATGGGTCATTATCCCCTACTTTCCCTGAAGTAGCAGTGGAGCTGGCACACCACCTCACAACATCCCAGGTTTGCTCCCAGCAAGCATGGTTTTCCCCCATCCCCACTTCAAATCTAGTTTAAAGCTTGATTAATGAGCCCAGACAACCCCTGCAATATAAACCTTCTCCCCCTTTGAGAGAGATGTACCCCATCTGACACCAGCAGACCTGGCATCATTTGAAGTGACCAATGGTCAGAAAACCCAAAGTCCTGTGGGAGGCACCAGGCTTGAAGCCAAGAATCAATCCAGTGAGTCGTCCTTAGTCTTTCTGGGTTAATCCCTGCAATTGGGAAGATAGACGAGAACACTACCTGTGCTCCCACTCCCTTGACCAGTTGGCCCAAGGCCCTGAAGTCTCTTTTGGTAGCCCTCAGCTTTCTTTTTTCAAGGTTGTCATTACCTATCTGGAAGGTTAATAATGGGCAATAATCTGTGGGCTGTACCAGGGTAGGAAGCCTTCCTACCACATCCTTAACTCGGACCCCAGGGAGACAGCAGACTTCCCTTTGAAGTGGGTCAGGTCTGCATATTGGGCCTCCTCTTCCCATCAGAAGGGAGTCGCCTGTAACAATGAATTTTTTTTTTTTTTTTTTTTTTTTTTTTTTTTTTTTTTTTTTTTTCTGGTAGAAGATGTTTGGGTGCTGGGATTGGGCTTCCTTAATCTTAGGAATACATCCAAGACAGATGATTTATCTTCCTCATTGGCTTGCTGCACTTGCAGAGCATCATACCTGTTCTGCAAGGGCACATGGGGGGCTAGCGGAATAACTGAAGCAACACTCCTGCCACGCCAGGCAGGAACTTGTTGCCACTGCTCCCTGTTGAAGGGGTGGGGGAAGGTGGGCAAGGCAGGATTTTGTTTACTGCCTTGACCACGGACTTGCTTCCATTCCCTCCTTTCCCTTAGGTTACTGCCTTCCGTCTGGCAGGGGAAGGCTACAGGGGGTACTTGACCTTCAGTACTTTTTAAGGGATGTTCCCAACTCTTCTTCAGGGCAGTCAGAGCCTGGCTCCACCAGTCAATCTCATCCTCAGCTTCCCTAATGCTCCTAAGCCTATCAACTTTGTCTTTCAATCTGTCAACCTCGCTTTGAAGCTGTGCTGCACAGCTGAGTAGAAATTCCACCTGCTCATAACGTGCACAGCTCCCTGCTACCAAGGAGAGACTGAGCCATTCACTACAGCCAGTGACCTGTACCATTGCATCCTCCTGTGGGAGCTCTGTCTGGGTTCCCACCTCCATTTTGGCTGGCATCAGGAGCATGATCTTCTTCTGCCAGATGGAGACATACAGGAAGATAGCAAACTTTGAATAATTTTTGAGAAGGCTCTGTTTTGTCTTTGAGTTGGAAAGGATGTAAGCATTTTATAACCTAAAAGAAAGACTAGGCAGAAGTTGACTGGATATGTTGAGAAGCTTGTTTGTCAATATCAACCTATTGTATGCTTTGCTTGGACCCATGTCAATGGAAGGATAGTTAATTGGGATGTGACAGCTCTGTATTAGAAAAGTATATAAATTGACTATGTAACACAGTAGTAGGCTTGTGCTTAGGCTTTGCTTTTCCTTGTGCTTAGTGCTTTGCTTAGTTGCTTAGGCAATAAATGCTTTCGCCTTTCACAATAAGTCTGCCTGTCCTGTCTTCACCTGGAAACATGTTGGCACGCAGCCTGTGGAGAATAGTGCTTGCTGCTGTTATAAGACCATTGTATTTTGACTGAGATGGTGAAAAGTAATAAATTTGGTTGGTTGGGGGGTTGTTTTGTTTTTTTGTTGTCTTGTTTGTTTGGTTGGCTTTTATCCCACTGGACTGCTGTCTGTGTTTTACCCAGGCTACTGCTGAGGCTTCTGCACTCTGTCACCTGACCCAGCAGACGCTGCTCACCGCATTCCAGTGAGAGATCTCTCTCACTGAATTCCAGTCTGGCATTTTTTCCTGTTCTCTCCGTGTTTCAATTTCCCACAGTTGCCCCTAGCTATGTCACCCTCCCAAGCTGGCACACGAGAGGACAGCCGTGCTGGTCCTCGCTGTCTGTTCGGGTCCACCTGCCCCAAGAAAGCCCCAAAAATAAACAGAAATAAAGCACCACTCAGCTAGAGCCCCCAGAGCCGGTCCTGGAGTCGCTCTATGGCCAAGTAGTGGTCTTGCAATTGATTTTAAGAGAAGTTTACCTTTTGGCCTATAGAGACTGCCAGTGCTGAAATAATAACTAAGATTTATGTTCTGATGCTTTCATTACTGATAAAGGGATCGCAGTGAGCATTGTTTGCATAAATAAGTAGTCAAATGGTTACTTAGCCTGTAGTAAAAAAATATGCAGATGCATTTGCCTAGTTTTAATTAATTTATCTTCATTTTAAAATGAAAATAATTTGACAGAAGATAATACTCCAACCACTTAGGCATAGAATAGGCAATAGAAATGGAACTTCACCTCCAGTATCCTGGCAATCCATCCCAACTTGAGTTAAATCAGGCAGAGCTGCAGTCACATGCATAGTCCTAATATCAATTTAATCCATGATCATTCTGCTGAAATTAGCAATAACCACAATATCTGTTTTGAGAGTACTACTGTGATTTAAATTCTTTCCCTTTGGGTTTCAAGTCTTAGGTTACAAATCATTTTTTGTAAAAGTCAGGGAATGCTTATGAGAAGGGAGCAATTTTGCTGATGTTCAAGGGATTTGACCAGTACTTTGAAATAGCCTCCAGTGAGAATACTTCTTTCAAAATGCTGGTTTGTGACAGTCTTTCTGTCAGCTTAGAGTGCACAACAGATCTCCTTTGGACGCAAGTGGAAAGACA
The DNA here is from genome assembly GCF_027791375.1 of Indicator indicator. NCBI lineage: Eukaryota > Metazoa > Chordata > Aves > Piciformes > Indicatoridae > Indicator > Indicator indicator. Next base: position 54,228,254 of record NC_072011.1, on the reverse strand, counting down.
GTTGTGGGTATTCCAGAGATGCCCCTTGGAGTGGGATAAATCTAATAATTCCAACTCTTCTCAACCAGTTTTAATAGTAGTAAAGGCTGAATGAGTATGAAGTCACATTTTGCACACAGTGTAGTCCAATTAAGCATAGAAGGAGAAGAGTACCTGCAAATCCATTTCCAAGTGATCTGTGATACCAGATGACCAGTTGAACCTAAAGTCCAGTATCTCAGTTTTCATCAGTATGTGGATATATGTTTTTCTGTTCAGGAGAGTTGAAATTTTATTTAAATCTGGGGTCCGTTCTGAGAGAAAGAATGCATTAGCCCATGCCACAATTATGCAATCATTCCTTTAATACCCCTTGCAATAGGGCAGTAAGAATGGAAGCTTGGCAGTGCAGGCATTAACAAAATTCTGCTGTGAATGCTGGGTAAATATGGAGGTTTCCAACACCTACTAAAGTTACAGCTCTCTCCTCTCTGCTGTTATCGTATCTCTGCTTGCCAGAATAAAATACAATGCAAGTGGACTCACCTGAACTATAATCATTCTAAGGTTATTCTGTAGGCACAGTCTTAGATAGCTCAGTGTGAGGGATATATGAAAGTCTGATGTAAACATGCAGTCTCAAATACAGCATTTTCATAACTGTTGTTGTTGGGTTTTTTTGGATATAGAGCCATACTATGCTGTGTAGGCACGGCACGGCTGTCAGCTATGCTCATGATGCTGACTGTGTAATTATCCAAAACTGTTTAAAGAATATCAGCGTCTAGGCAGTCTGATTTCCCATTTTGCTAGTTAAGAGAGAGCTGGCATAAAAAGGGATACGCTAGAGCAATGTGTTCTTCTGATAGCAATCCTTGTAAAATTGTCTTGTGCATTAGGATCAGTCCCTATTCCTCTGGCTATTGAGGAATCAGAAAAAGAAAAAGAAGAGATGGAATATTAAATGCTTTCAGAAAATGAGGGGGAAAGTGCACTAGCTTTTAAAGTGAAGCAGCATGTATCGTTTCTCCTTCCATTGGCTGTTTATCCAACATCAATACAACACTTTAGGAGCCAAATTACTAAACAAGCTGCCAATTAGGCTTGCAGTCAGCTGGATAGATTAGTGGCTAAGAGAGGCAGATACAAGATTTTCATCTCTTGAGCCAATTACGCAAGTGAATTACCATCCACAATGCTCCTTGGAAGATTTGAGGTAGAAAGACTGACTCTGCTGTGATAGACATAAGTGAGATCCAGGGTAGGGGGTAAGGGTTAGCAGGCCATGTATTGCAAAAATTACCCAAGCAAAAAGAGATCCTTCTAGGAAAGGATTTAAAGGATTTAAGGCTGCTGGGAGCGATAGAAGAGGAAATAATAGTTGTGGTATGCACTGCAAAGGCATCACTGTTCTGCTCAAAAGTCTTAATCATATAAAAGAAAGATGAAAGGCCAAAAACTGTATTTATATACAGTATCATTTTCTCAGAACTGTTTAAAACCCCGTTTTCTTAACATCAAAAATAGCTCAGTGGCCAGAGATGAAATTACTTCAATATGCCTTCATTTATTTCTTACAACTGAGGGGGGAAATCTTTTTTTCTAACATTTTCTTTAAATAAGGGTTATTTAACACATTGAACCTGTCTGTATTGTGAATTTATTCACCCCAATATAAACCAAACACGTTTGATGTTAGTTTTATCCAGCAGTTGGATCATGCACATAAGTATTGTCACAATAGTGGTATATGGAGTCACAGTTCTTTTATCATTCTATAATAAATGATAATGTAATTGGTGAGTTTTTCCTTTTTTAGAAGCATTTTGCAAATGAAGTGGATCTGTCTGATCAAAACCCTGCATAGGCTCATTTTTTTTCCTGGTGAAGATGTTGTACACTGGTGTAATATTGTTTCTTAAATATGAAGCAAATTTAAAACCTGAACTTTCACAAGCTGTTGTATCCAAAAATGATTAAACAGATGTGGAGCCTGCAGCAGCATTAGACCTCTGATCTGATTTTAGCTTACAGATGGAATTAAATTAATTCATGGCAATCACTGTAAAATCAAGGGTATGGCACTGAATGCTAGTGTACTGTTTAACCAGGACATACCTGTCTCAACAGCTGTTAAAAAATTGCATACCCTTATTTTTCATTGAAATCTGCCTTTCATGCCATCATAAATATCATACCAAAATTAAACAAATGAGATGATTTTTTTCTTTGTTTTTTTGTTCCCTGTTTTGCCCCTTCCTACTCGTAAGTTCCATATTCCTTGTATGTAAGGTCATATGCATAATACGTGTAGACCTTGAAGTGTCTGTTCATATACACAAAGGTTTGAGGATTGGCCTTTTTGGGTTCTTTTTTTATTTCAGTTGGCAGCACTGCGAAGAGAAGGAACATAAGTGAGGGTATTTTACAGTGCTGTCTTTTTCAGGCAAGTTACTGCTCCTCACTTGTGTAGTAGCAACCACTTCTACATGCAGACTACTCATCTGGTAGATCAGGAAGCACCACGTTGCTACAGTTGCTAAAAACATTTCCATTCTGGAGACAGAAAAGGGTCTGCACAGGAGATTCCTACAAATTATTAATTCAGAAACTTCCTTGTAACTCCTGGAAGCCCATAAAGCCTCATAGAGCAAGATATATATTTTTTTTTTAATGGGTTTTGTGGGACAGTGCACTGGGTTGATTTTGCTCTTGCTTCTGGGTGGGTCAAGACTGAACAGGTCCCAGAGGAAGTACAGCCATTTTCAAGGCCATTGTGTTTGGACCATTCTATCTAACAGGCCCTACTGGCTAGTCCAGGAAGTGCCATAGGCATGAATTGTAAACTGAACTTGAAGGTGAATGTTGCAAGGACAATTACTGCTTTAATTAGAAAATAAAAGCCCAAAGCACAGGAATGGGGGCCAGGGGAACAGCACGCAGTGTAGCAGGATTTTCAAAAGCTCTCTCCCATCGTTACAGTCAATCCAGCAATGCAACTTTTAATTTTTTTTCCAAGCGCTGATTCATTGTGGAATGGAGGAAAGGGTGAATGGCCACTATCTATATTCTTCTGATTCAAAAATATATTGCCTTACAGATACATTTTTCAAATTAAAGGTGAAATTTGTAGGAATATTGAAGGCAGATAAAACTATACGGCTAAAGATTGCTTCCATATATTAAATATTTTCGACAATTAAAATAAAAGCTACCCATCTTCACCTCATTTGCAGGAAGGAATAATTAGCCAATTAGTAATATAGCCAAGTTGGTTGGGATTTTGGTTTTGCCTTATTCTTGCTGCAATACAAAGCCGCCAAACACATTATCCCTTGGACAGTATACACTGTTCAATTGCTTTCCCAAAAGTGGGTTGTGAAGCCAACTTTGTGGTGGCTTCTGCTCTTTTTTTTTTTTTGTCTGTTTGTTTGGTTGGTTGTTTTTTTCCGTGGGTTTTTTGGTTGGTTGGTTGGATTTTGTTTGTTTGTTTGGTTTTTTTTTATCTGGGGATGTATGCAAATAAAACAGGACTCCTAGGAAGATGTTTCAGTCTTCTAACAGGAGAAAGAAAAGCACGTGAAGTGGAGGGAAAAATAGCATACATTCTAGAAGTACTTATATGTATCTAAATACAAAGATTATTTCAATTATCCTATCAGTTATGGGGGGGGGGGGGAAACACAGCACTACTTCAAAGTATTAAAAATAGAAACATTGGTTTATTAAATAACATTTCAGGGTATGGATTGTTCCTTCATGTATGTTTTTTTTGTGAGGTTGTTCTGGATGTCTTGAGAACTGAAATTCGTATAGAAAGATACATCTGTTACAGCAAAAGATCTGTGGGGGTTTTTTTTCTCCAAAAAGGCTAAGAAAAAGCTGTTTGCATTGTCTCAGGCTATGCCTTGCATACCCTTCCAACAGTATTGCTGTCTTTGCCTAAGCAACATTATATATGGTTTAATATTTCCAGTTTTAGATCTTTTGAAATGTGCTCTTTTCTGCTCTTTCCTGCTTGTCAGATCTGTTGTATCTTTCTTCCCTTTTAAGTTTCCCCCTTAATTGTTCCACAGAAATTCATTGGAACAATGCTTCATTTCTTACCATCACTAGTTATGAAAAATGGACCAGAATTTGCTTCCAGGATTTTACCTTCAAGGTGTACCAGAACTTTTGTTGGATGGTAGCCTTTCTTCTTTCCCTTTTTTTTGAGCTGGAAAGTATAAGAAGGTTGAAAAGCCTGTGTTGTGTATGCCAGGCAGTGTTGGAGACTTGTCTGTATGAAAATTGCCTCTGCCTGTGGGGGCCTGAAAAGAAAGAAAATCTTGGACATTGAATTTTGTGCTGGTCAGTTCAAGAGGAACTCTCTTGGGGACTGGAGGCTTCTGACTTGAAAGCCTTTATTTTAAGCCCACCATTAAGCATAGCTTCAAACCAGTATTAAAGGATGCCTTCTCTCAGTGCATTTCCCTTCTTCTTTGACTCAGGAACTGAGATACTAGGAAGCTGTCTGCCTTTTATGTAGCCAACATTTTATTGAATATGAACCTATCTGTAGTTGTAATGCTGGAGTGCTGTAAATTTATCAAAATCATCATGATTTTTTTTTTTTTATGTGCACCTCTCATTTTGAACTTCTGTGTGTGTGTGTGCAAGTTTCTGCTGTGGAGCTTTGGAATTTTGTGTGTGTCTGTGATAAAGGAGGTTTTTCAGAAGTGCATGTTCAACTTTTTCTTGTGTTCTTGTTTACTAAGTTAATGTAATGATGAGCCAGCTACTTCTGAATGCTAAATTCTTGTTTGATGACATTGTAGTCTCCACAAACACAAAATCACCATCTCCTACAGAAAAAAAAAAAAAAACACATAGCAGGCCAGAATAAATAGGTAGAAAGTTAAACAGATAATATTTCACAGCTGGACACAAGAGGTGAGGGAGGAAAGGGGGGAGCAGTCTGTTATCAGCAGTGTGGAGATGTTCACCAAAGCTGAAAACAATCCAGCTGCCTACATGCAACTGCAGATATTAGGTCACAAACTTAAGTACTTCTAAAAATTGTTTGTATGGTGTAAATTCATAAGTTTTAATGCAGATATGTGAAATGAATATGATTTGTGTCCCTCATGCAAAACAGTTACATATGGGAAGGCTTATCCATGTCTCATCTCCAAACTCTAGCTTGAGGAGTTTGGTCAATGAGGTGAAACTAACAACTTTGTTTCAATCTGTTATAGTAACATTTGAAATTCTGATCCTCTTTTCTCCATTATGTGTGCAGCTTTTCTCAGAGTTATTGATGGTGTGGGGAGAAAAATGTAAACAACACTTACAATGGCTTTGAAAAGACCAAAAGTAAACTTGAATGTATCAAATGTCTCTTACAGTGTTCAGTGAAACAGAAAATGAGTAAAGATATAGCTGAATTTCAGAATAGCAGACCACTTCTCTGGGCTGTTTTTGTAACACCTGTAATTGTTTAAACAGAAATTATTGATTGTGTTTTATGGAAAGAGATTTTGAGCATGGTAAATATTGCTAAGAATGGCAAGGTGGTTGTGTTACATTGATGTGCTTCAACTTATTAACTATAGGACAAAGAATTTCAGGTAATCTTGCTGATATGTTGGTAGACTTATGCAGAGTAGTGCCTGTTCTTTGAGACTGAGGTAAAATCCACTGTACTGGAATATAAAATATCTGTGACAGTATTTGTTATACTTAAAAGCTGAGTCTTTAAAACATTAAAAATAAAGCAAAGCATAAGACTTTATTATTTAGAATCATATGCAGTCAGGAGGTCAACATGTGCAAAGACAGCCTGTTCTAGCAACCTATTAGAAGAATTAGGAGAATAAGAAGGTTTAAAGCTTTAAGGGAGATTATCCTGCTCTTCTCCACATGGCAGGCAGTGCTGATTAATGCTGTGTGTTTCTTTAATCTCAGGGTTTGTAGGTGAAAACACCCAACCAATCCCAGAAAACAACATTGGGAACAGAATGCTTCAGAGCATGGGCTGGACCCCTGGCACTGGCCTCGGACCAGACGGCAAAGGGATGGCAGAGCCAATACGAGCCATCCAGAGACCAAAAGGACTCGGACTTGGATTTAGCTGACAGAAATGCACTCTGGCTGCTCAATGCAAACAAAGCTCAACCTTCATTTTTAAAAGACAAGAAAAAAAAAAAAGAAAAAAGGAAATTAAAAAAAAAAAATCAAACATCTTATTTGTTGTGATCGGCCAATCCAGTTGTTCTTCTCTCAAAGATCACTGAAGTCAATGTACTTCACATTAGCTACACCAGCTGCAAGGTACAGCCCCAGTGACAGAACTGGCATACAAATCTCACTTTACTATGGTGCTAAAACGTACAAAAACTTCTACTTTTTTTTTTCCTGTGGTCCTACAGTTTGTATTAAGCATAAAATTCAGTACATTGACCTTTTTTCATAGAAGCTTCTGCCATAGCAAGTTGTAGTATATAAGCAAATTATTTTTGTTTAAGTATAATTTCATCTCGAGAGCCTTGGTAAGATTTCTCAAGGAAAATAGTACTTTTTGCAGCTATTGTGTTGTGCTTCTTTTCAGGCAAAGTTTCCAAACCTGGCATTTCTAGTGTTTAACAGTATTTGAGGATAAAATGTCATTTTAACCATAAGAGATACAGTTTTCCCACTGGAAGATGATATGGTATGCAATTTTGTATAAGAGCATGAAAAATGGTTTTGTTGTCTTAGGAATGCTGTTCTGACACCATTATCTGGCAATGTATCACTGTCTCCCACATTCAGACTCCAAAGCTAAGCTTTTATACTTGTTTTTACATTTACAGGATTATCTTTTTTCAGCAAGTGTTTTAAAAGGTTAAAGTTTATTCTGACTTTGGATTTCCCTTTATATTCATAATCCTCAGTGTTTCCACATTTAAGAACAGTTTGAGCTTTGAACCAGGAAATTGTATTTTAAAGATGACTGTCTTTCAGTGTTTATATTCTGGGTTTGGACATATTTTAAACAATGCAGTGTTCAACATAGTGTTATCATTTGGTTTGTGATCGTGCTTGTGCCAATGAGCCACAACCTTTAAGGATCATGAATAGAAAAAGGGCAAAGAGAAGCAGGATTAGGGTGAAGGAGGAAGGAAAAAAGATACTTTGATGGCATCTCGCAAATCTAAGCTAGCAATTTAAAATCAAGAGAGATCATTAAGTGTTTTAATCAGTATCCTAATGTATCTAATGTCAGCAGAAGCAATTTCATTAAGCACCAACCAATCAAGCTCCTAGGGTACTTATTGGTCTGCAATATAAAACAAATTCTACTTTAAAATTAAATGATAGGGATGAAGGAAACAGGCTAAGGAGGAAATCTTGCCCCGCCTCCTCACACAATCCTGTAGCAGCTGGCAATATTTACCCTGACTGCAGAGGGAACAGGTTTTCATTCTTCAGTCTTTTTTTTCTTTCTCTTCAACAGGAGGGTTTCCTCCTTCCTCTGTTCCCAAACTGCATAGAAAAATGCTTGCTTCTAGATGTTGGCAAATATATTTCCTTACAATAAAAAGAGCACAGCTTTCTTCATGTTACTGAAACACAGGGATTAATTTTAAGAAGTGGTTTTACTTTCCCTCAACTTAACATATTTTTACAGAAAAGAATACTAGGAAAAGAAGAAGTGGCAGCATTTTAGCACTGAATTTGCTTAAAAGAAATCTTTGTGCTTTCTGCTGAGAGTACCACTGGTTTGGGAGCCATATTTCACCATACACATAGCGTAGAATAAAAGGTTGGTACCTGATACTGTTTTTAATGATACCTGAATGCACATATTCCCTGAGTTTCAGGACAATTATTTATTGCTGTTTAAATACTTGATATGATTGTGGGGTTTTGCTTTTTGAAGTTATAAGAAATTTTAAACAGACTTGGGATTTATAATCAACATACATACTTTTTATTGGATGGGTTTTGGGGCATAGCATAATGCGAGTTGTCACTACAGATATCTCTTGCACAATTAAACTGAGTTGAATACATTCCATATTCAAATAATTTCAGGGCCACATAATTGCAAAGGGCTGAGATTCTGGAATTCTGCAGCTAACAAAGGTGCCCACTTGTGTAAGTGTTATTTACAATAGTGAATGTATGTGACACATTCCTATTCTTTCAATGCAGTGTGCTACTGAGAGCAAGTGACTTTTAAAGACCACTTTGTATTGTGTACCACAATCAAAAGCTCCTGAAAATAATTTCCAAAGTGTGAATTGTCAAAGTGAATCTTTGAGTTCTTGTTGTTCTAGCTCTGTTTGCAAAAATGTAAAGGAGTATTCATTCTCTGTCAACATTCCATTGTTCTGCCTTGGTTACACCACCTGCATATCTCAGGCTGTAAGCTCCAAGTATGGCACATAATACACTTGTATGAAATATTTCTGTACAATTTACTGCAGCAATTGGTCTGCATCCCCAAAAGTACTTGAAAATGTTTCCTATTGGAATAAAAAAAAAAAAAAAAAGAGGGAAATAATGGATATGTGTTGAGAGAAACCCTCTATAGCCTATTCAATTCTACATTCATCCCTTCTTACAGACAGAGTGAAGCAGCCAACCCAGTAAACAATCATAATGGAAGAACTATTTAGTCTGTTTGGGAATCTTAGAGTTTTTTGTTTTAAATCAGTTTATTAGGGAGAAACTATTATTTTCCTATAGAAATAGATACGTTTTGTCTGTTTTCCAGTAGGTATTCTCATAGGTGCCACAGCTGACAGTCAACTTTATTTGTTAGGAGCTTTTAAAAAAAAAAAAAAAAAGACACATTAAAATATTTTAGCATAGTGTTTTGAGATTTTTTTTTTTAAATTCAGTAAAATTCAGTATCATTTAATTTGTTTTTCTGGATCTCATAGGCGTGCTTTTAAATATACTCCAGTAGTGTAATTTTGTACATTTATAACTAGAAACAAAAGTAAGTTGTACGTTTTTTCTTTTCTGAGACATCTCATTGTTAGTTGGCTTTGAAACAGGTCAAAGTACTAAGATTTATTGGGGTTTTTTTTCTTCAGTTTTTTCCCATACCTATCTTGCAGTTATTCTATAATACCTGCTATAAAGCTGGCTCACATTATTTTAAAATACATATGCAAGTATTTTCAGATAATAACTCTTAGCAGCTGTGACACTAAAGGTTTTTTTGCCTACACTAAAAATATGGGATCATCTTGTATCTAAAAGTTGCCATTCATCACTAACCTTCCATTTAGATGTTTGATTAATCAGTAGCTCAGCTGTTACCATAATATTCTTCCTCTGCAGAATGTTTTGGGAAGAGACATTACATATGCTCCACGGTGTCTCAAAGTTCTGTGAATTGAGCCATTAACTGTTGACAAAAGAAACTCATGAGCAGTTTCTTATTTTAAAATAAGTATTTGTCAAAGTCAGAGTAGCATTATCAGTATGCTCACTTTAACAAGTTTGTCCCTGCATTTGTCTTTCTGCAATTAGGTCAATAATGGGTGTAGAATGGCAGTAAATAGCTAAATAATATGTATAGAATGCTTTGCTTTAACACACAAATGCAAGACAAAATAAAATAGATTCTCTTCTTCATGGGTTTTGTGTGTTCTTTTTCTTTAAACTGCCCTTTTTAATAGCATCATTATTGCACAGGTAAGTACAAAAACTTGCTGTTTCTGAAAATATAATTAAGATTGCTAATATCTTGTACCAAGCAGATGCATATTATGCTAAAGCTATTATACAACCTTACATGTACCTTTTTACTAGGGCTTCTTTCCTAGGTTATTATTATCCAGTTGAAAAGGTTACACCACAACATCAGGGAATACCTTTTTTAACACATTTGCAGTACTTTTGTTATCATATTCTTCTAAGATGTTTAAATACAAGTTCTCTTCACTCTACGTATGTGTGTGCTTTGATAACTGGGACAGGACCTTGTGCTTTCTTTACAAACAGTTCTCCAAAACTCTTCTGCCAAGGAGAACTCACCCAAACTTTGGTTTATTTTGCTTTTTGTCTCCCTATGTTCTCAGGGCAGCTTCAGTAACGGCATATCAGAAATGGGGATCTGTTCCCTCTTACTTTAAAGTCAAGAGACTTGTTAATTAGACTTTAATTCCTAGCAGAGTTGTCAGCAATTGTGTGTAGTTAGCATACAGTAATTACATAACTGAGTTGCCCACAATAGGGCCCCACACCAAAGGGTATTGTGTGTGTGTGTGTGTGTGTGTGTGTGTGTTCAGTCTCCAAAAACACAGTCCAGATTGTTTGTTTATTGACCAGTTGTAAGCTAATATAAAATGCTGAAAGAGAAAATAGCATTTTTAAAGATTGCTACTTGGTTTTGCTTTGAGTTCCCTCTGGAAAAGGTTTTATTGTAGTCTAGGGGGGGGGGTTTGCAGGTACAGTATTTTAACTTTGCATTGGTTTTGTTTTGTAATGGTCCCTCTATACCAGAAAAAGACTTGGAGGAGGTGCAGTCATTTTAGCATGGGTGTTCTGCTTGTCTCAATTGATTTTTGCTAAAGATCTGTGTAAAAACTGTACCAGAATATTAAGCTGTAGGAGAGTTTCTCCAGTAAGACTATAAACCTTTTTAATGTAAATGTGCTTTAAGTTATTGTGGAGAATTTTACAAAAACAATGAAAGTTTAATGATTGAACTCTGGTGGAAACATTTGGACTGTGATTCTCTTCTCTTGTCCTAAAGCAAAACAGATATGGGAGATATTTTTACTGTGATGGTATATTACTTGTATTTGAATATTCAATCTTTAAGTGAAAGCCTGCACATTAGTCAGATTTTGCAAACTCAACCTCCCACCCATGAGAAACATGGCTATTCACAGCTATGAAAAGGGTTTTGAATTAATATGAGGTGTTCCATCTGTAGGAAGGTATGGTTAGGGCCTGACTGCTTATAGTATTTTTATGATGAATTTAAATGTCAGAGAGTCTTCTCAAACTGTGAATGTAAGCCATTAATCTCTGAGGAATGTATGTTTTATTGTAATATATTTACACCGATTAATTATGTGAGTTTATTAAAGTGTTGTCTTTCAGAATATTTGGTCATAGATATTCTCAGTTTAATTGTGCCTTGTCCTTAGTGTTATCTTCCATCCATAATATTTGTCCTTTTTTTGTGAAAAGTGTAACCATACATAAGTTTTAAGTGACGGAATGCAGTGTTTGCTCTCTTAAAGTGTAATCTCAAGCATGAGCTAAGTGATATCACTCAAAGTTTTATATAATTTCTACTAGTGTAGTGAAGTTGTTTACCTACTGCTGCCTTCATCAGTCATGAAAATTTGAAATGTCTTTAACCTGGTCAAGCTCACGTGTTGGCCCCTCTCTTTCCTCTAGCCCCAAGATGATAAAGACTGGAAGATATGTGATGCTTTCTGCACATAAATATCTCTATTGACTTCAAGATATGAAGTACTGCTTAGGTCTAAAAATAAGTATGTGTGCAAGTGTTTGCAGACTGGGGCCTTAACTTCATTGCCTGTAAAAGATACAGGTCCTAAATTTTCCCACACACCCCTGGAGTCAGCTGCCCTTGTGCTGGATCGTGCTGGCCCATCTTCAGCACTAAATTTCTTTAAAGCACCTGTTTGGCTGTTGTAACTTAACTTACTGGGTTGTTGTTAGTGTCAGTCTGCCCATCCTTTCAGTACCAAACACCGTGCACCCCAGCAGTGCAAGGAGTCAGAGTGCCATTTCAACCTGGAATCTTCATTTTGCAGTGCCCAAAGTAACACACCCTGAACCACTCACACTAGATTGGGTCACAGTCAACACCACCAGGGAGTCAGTCAGTCTAGTACTAGATAGTTGATTCTGTATGTGTTACGTAGCATTTCCTTCCAGCAAAGTAATGAGTAAAAATAGGAGGAAAAAGCTAATGAATGCTTTCAATTCAAAAAGGAAAGTTAAGAATTATAGGTAATGAAAGGAATCAAAAATAACATCTGAGGCGATGATACAATGAGAAATTTTAAATCTGTGAAATCTGTGGGCAGATAAGTAGGGGAAAATGTGCATCAGAACTATGCAAAGGAAAATGTATATGTCCCAAGTAATACTTCCTCTAATTAAAAAAAAAAAAAAAAAAAAAAAATCTAGAAGTGTTTGGCAGAACAGACTCAACATTTTGACCCAGCTCTGAGAGATGCTGAGAATTTTGATACCTGAGGTAAGGGAAACTTCTCATGTATCTACCACTTTGAATCCTTCAGACTTGGTTAGCTTAGCTTATTCTGCACTTGTCCACTCTAAAACTTCCTCCATCTTCTTTTCAAGCATCTCATATTGTTGGTGCTGGACCTCAGATTTCTCCTTGCTTGTCCATTTCCACATGTTTGGTTTTCTGCTTTAAAGAGGCAAATTTTTTTTCATACCATTTTCTTGCTAATTGCCTGTAAGATAGTTTCGTTATATGTATACTATAAGGTGGATTTAAATTGTTCGAGGAAATTCTTTAAAGAATCAAGACAAATATTTTTTGTTTTCTCCCATGAAATATTTCTGCATTTAGATTTTTTATTTCCTTGAAGACTTACTGATGTTCACCATAGTCCCACTAGTTTCTGTCTTGCTGTTTTCTTACAAAATATTGTGGCAGAGGCACAAAAATTCTTGTTGCAAGTATGCAAATTTTCAGCTTTGTGCTTTTGGTTTCAAGTCTTAAGTTTGAATCTCATGTGTGTTGCCTTGGGTTTTTTTAAGTGTTCCAGGTTACCTCAAGCATCTAGATGTTCTGCTGCTTATGAAGAAAGTGGAGTATTTTTCTAAACTTTCCTAAACACCAAACTATTTATTTCTAGTAGTAATAGATATGACCTACAACATAAACCATACTTACATAAGTATGGTTAATACAAAATGCAAAAATGTCTCGAACGAGAAGACAAGTGTGACTTTAGTATGTTAACTTGAATCAAACTCAAATAATTTCAGTATCTGAGAGAACACTTTGATAATCTGTTACAGATTGCCGTGATATGCCTTATTACTAAAATAAGAGATTTTGTGAATGAGCCAATAATAATTTTAAGGATTTTCTTAGTGTGGTATAAATAATAAGTCACATAATTACCAGGTTCACAGAATTGTCAGGCTTGGAAGGGACCTCAAAGATCATCCAGTGCCACCCGTCCTGCCATGGGCAGGGACACCTCACACTAGATCAGGTTGCCTGGAGCCCCATCCAGCCTGGTCTTAAAAACTTCCAGGGGTGGCACCTCTACCACCTCCCTGGACAACCTGTTCCAGTGTCTCACCACCCTTATGGTGAAGAACTTTTTCCTAATAGCCAATCTGAATCTACCCACTTCTAGTTTTGCTCCATTCCCCCTATTCCTATCACTACCTGACATCCTAAAAGGTTCCGTTCCTCACCTTAAGAGACCACCTTACGATACTGGAAGGCCAGAATAAGGTCTCCTCGGAGCCTTCTCTTCTCCAGACTGAATAACCCCAACTCCCTCAGTCTGTCTCCACAGGAGAGGTGCTCCAGCCTGTATATTTGTGGCAGTAAGTTGATTTATTTTTAATTTTGTTTTTGTTAGTGAGCGTGTGAATGCTAATGAATTACAGTCTTATTACTGAATTTAGACAAAGGTAGGTCAGCTGCTAAACAGTGGCTCTTGGCCTGGGGTTTGATAGGACAAGACTGGGCAGGAATGCTACCACTTGCTAAAGCGTTGGAAGATAAATGAATTTACCATGTAGAGAATGCTCACTTTTCATCCTCTACATTGCACCTGCCTGCAGTTTCCCCTGTAGGGATATGATTTTCCATGATGAAGGATCATGAAAAAAATGGTGTAGGGTTTCAGACCTGCAAATTGTATTCTCAGCACTTGATGTTTGCCTGTGACGCTTGCTATTGTTCCTGTTCAGAAGTGTCCCTCTCATAGCTGGGTTCCCAGTTGAGCGTCCAGGGCCATGAATAGCCTGGACCCTACCAGCAGTAGGGTCATAGAGGCACTTTGCACTGGGTAGGCTGCCTGTGATCGTGACTTTCCCTCTCTGGCTTAGATTTAATAGAATAAAATCTGCATTTACACTGTGAGACAATAAATTCATGTCTTCACAGGAAAAAAATTCCTCTGCTTGGAATCAAGCTACTCATACGTGATCTAGACTCCCTATTCACCCCAGATGGATTTTTGTGTCAGAATGTTTATTCAGCAAAAATTAATGTTTTGTGAATTGTGCTTTTTCAAATAAACTGTGGCCAAGACACAATGTATTCCGTGGGTTATTCAGATACTAGATCACCACAGTCTTCAGCTCTGGCTTTGCTAGGCCCTGTCCATAGGCTGACTACTCAGTCAGGCTTCCTTCCAGAAAGTTAAAGAGCCTGGAAGCCCTGACAATTTGCAGCTCTTGAAATATTTTTTCAGGCCCTGCAGTGAGGAGGTCTCACAAACTATCTCCAAGCTTTCATGTTCCCCGTCACAGAGCAAAGAACTGGAAAACCTGAAGATCTTGTACAGTTCAATCACTGGAGGCTGCCCTTGCAGCAGTTTCCATGCTTTCCGTTTCGGAGGACCTGTGTGGGGAGGCTGGGGAGGCAGATCTACTCAAGTTTCTTGCTGAAAGCCTGCACTATGGGCAAGACTAAAGACTTCAAGTATGCAGCAAAACAAAGAACATTTTGAAAGACACATTCTTGCTCCACAAATTCTTTCGGAATTGTTGGAATGTCCTGTGAAGAACAGCATCCAAGGTAACTTCCACTGTCCCCAGCGGTAACCATTTTCCTGTTACTACAAGTTAAAAGTGTCAGTTGTCTTTGCCATTGGAATTTGGGTTGTGGTTCTTCTCAGCCATTGTGGCCCATCAGCTGCTGTTTCACAGTGTGATCTGCGACTGCACAGCATGCAGACCAGTGGCATCTTAATTCTGATGGGCTAATCACTTCAGGTTTAAAGAAGGGTCTGCACCAGTTTCTGAGACATTATAGGTAGCATCTTGGTATGTAAAGGCTTGAGCTTCCCAGAAAGGTCAAATACACTCATCATGGAGTTTGATAGCCACTGCCACTACATTTTAGTGTGTAGGTGGCTAAATGAAGTCAGGTCTGTATGTGTCTACACATACATGCATGTAGATAGAGATCTCTACAGGGAACAGTGTCATACATAGTTACGAGCTTCAATGCCAGGCCATTTGTTAAAATGGTCACCCCACATCCCTCACAGACGTGTGACAAAATCTCTGGTTCTGCTGAGCCTACGTTACTTAAAAGAGTGAATAAATCTGCAATGTATTGTTTCATATTCTGTCTTTATGTAAACCTGCCCAGGTTTTTTTCATTGTCTTCCTAATCAGTGGTAAATTGTATTTAATAGCTCACTTAAGGTGTCATCCATTACTATGAGTTACTGTTAGAACTAATTAATAGAGCTGAAATTATTTTGTAATGAGAAATTGAAGTATTGCAGTGTTAAAAAAAAAATTACCATTCATAGCTAATTAACATTTAACAATGCAAATAACCTGATAATTATTTTTCAAGTCATAGAAAAATTCTGTGACACTTTATATACTACCTTTGTGATCCTAATTGTTTCTGAAAAATACCTTTAGAGGGAAATAATCTGAAGATATTTCCCTGGATAAAGGCAGTTTCTGAAGTGCACCGTGAATGAGAGCTCTCCTTTTGTTCATGTGGGGCCACATTCAGCAGCTATTTCTCGTGGTAAATATTGAAGACAAAGAAACAGTAAGGGTCACAAAGGTAGGTAGGAGGGGAAATTATCTCGGTCATAATTTCCCAGCTACTCCAAGACAGTTGTTCTGCTCTTCAGCTGCTGTAGATGTTATAAATGTGGGTCCATGGACTGAGATTGTTTGTATCCTTCATGAGAGAAGGTGCTAACTGCAAGAGAACACAGGCTCCTGGGTCCTGTATGTGATAAGGGAAGGCAATTAAACCACTCAGAAACGAAAAACTGAAAGTCTGACCAGGTGTGGCGATTTGAGGCATGGAAGGTCACAGTTCCCTACAAATCAAAATGTTGTTTTTTTTTTCCCAGATTTCATCACTTTGGATATTACTCAAAGTAGGGATTTCCAAAGGAATTTCCATCCTGATGGCGCATATGTTGCTATCACTGAAGGTGCAGGTGGAAGTTTTCCGTCTATTCTGTGGCATTTTTCACCCATTTTTCCACAACCAGTCCAAGTAAATATTAAAATCTCTTCTGCAGGGACAGAAGCTCCTCCTTTGTTGTCACGGTTAACTTTGGTAAATGAAACACACTCTTAGTCTATTTTGATTTTTAACCCTTCATAACCTTTATTGAATTTTAAGAGATGTCATTTTAATGTGACCAAAAAAAAAAAAAATTATCAGAAGTTTTCCTGAAAGTGTTCAGATTTTGCTGGGTTTGTTTGGGAATTCTTTGAGTCAACTGGTAGTAAATACTATTTTAATTAGCAGGTTTACAATAATACCATCAATTGGCAAGTGAATTGCAGAGGCTTCTGCTGGTGGACTGCAAAGCTCAGACACATTATGTCATACACCTGACATTTGAAGTAGATTCTGGTTCTTCTTCAATAAGAGTGTCACTAAATGCCAAAGGTGTGATCTACTCTTGCAACTTTGTACTTTAGAGTTGTCTTCTACATTTGAGGAGCTGTCAGACATCATAAATCATCCTGCAGTTGGCAGACTCCCTCTGCTGTGCTGTGGAAGAGTGTTCCTTGATGGTTTCCCTGCAGAACTTTGGGGTAGCTTTTGTCACCCTGGCCCTATCTCCCCTGCTATGGGCCTTTCCTCCAGGACTGTCCACCACTGCAGTTTTGCTATTGAAGCAGCAGTCTGCAAACTGGTATCAACCCATCTTCCTTAGAAATGGATTTGAAGTTTTCTCTTGGTTTCAACCTCAGATGAGGCCTTGTGATCATGTCCTATATAACCTTCGGAGAGTTTCCCATAATACCATATTTTTTTGCTGAAAGCAAACACCTCCACTTGTGTGTTATCTGGCCAAGTTTTATCTGGAAAATATCACCCATTGTGTACAATGTTCCTGTGCCAGAGGAAAGGAGAAAGAACCATGCAGGTAATATTTTATTTTCTTAATTCATTTAATTATTTGAAATTATTAATCAGTGGAGGAGAAGGATTTCCAAGTCAAGACTTCAGAAAGGTGAGGGTTGGCAGAATTGGGCCTGGAACCAGGTGCCTCCTGCAGTCAGCACATGAGCCATGTAACATCTTAAACCAAGAGGGGAAAGCTTGTAGACCAGCAGCAGGTTATTGTGCCAAGGTTTTCCTGTCATCAGGAAATTTGGAGCAGTGCTTTATGGATTTTTTTAAACTATTGTTTGATGGCTGGACTTGGTGATCTTAGAGATCTTTTCCAACATTAATGATTCCATTTTCATCATTTTGTATGCCTATTTAGTAATCAATATATTCAACTCATTCCATAGGTCAGCCTGCCTTTGGTCACTACGTTATACAAATTTACACTGAACAGTTAATAACCAGTAGTGCGCTTATTGCAGTTGATTTTTATGGATTCCAGTGGATCCGTGGATTATGGGTTATGGATTTTATTGTGATTTTTATGGATTTCAGCGCCAACTTGGATGACTATGAAGTCAGGCCCTACCTGGTTAGTTTTCGTATCCACTGACTGGTTGATCCTATGCTCAGCTCCCTC
The DNA here is from genome assembly GCF_027791375.1 of Indicator indicator. Taxonomy (NCBI): domain Eukaryota; kingdom Metazoa; phylum Chordata; class Aves; order Piciformes; family Indicatoridae; genus Indicator; species Indicator indicator. The sequence continues at coordinate 54,210,555 of NC_072011.1, read as the reverse complement.
TGTTCTCCAGGTCCAAGCACAGGCTGCCTGGCTGGCCCTACTTTGGACCCCTGGCAACCATTTTCTCCATTTGTCTCAGAACAATTATTAATGGTAGATTGAGAACCTCTCAGGCTAAAATTTATGGAGGTTTTACATATTTCTTTTCATGTTAATTTTAGTAGATATTTAAGAAATGTAGATGAAAAATGCCACTTTCAGTGGGTTTATTGTAATTTGTCTTGCATGTTGTGTTTATCACTTTGCAATGATCATGTCTGAGTATCTTACCCATGTGTGTTACAGAGCAACACAACAATTTAGAGGGGCAGATTTTCAGGGCAGTTAATAGCTGAAGTATGAAAATATTTGCAACTTGCACCTCAAATATAGCTGTAGGGTATCAAGTGACTTAAGGTATGGGTTCAATTGTAACAATTCAGACTGCATGCCGTGGAGCCTGGATGCTTTCAAATGTTTTAATTTCTAAATGCAACTTTACAAAGGGAGGGAGAAGGCTGAAGAGCCTTCCTGTCTCAGCTCTCATGCTCCTGTGTTTCTCCATTACGCCTGTTAACAACTGCACTAGCAACAAGCAGCAGATTTTTTTCCACTCCGTGAGTAATTGTCTGCACAGCAGTGACAGATGTGCAATATAGCAGCTTCTTCAGGAAAAAATTAACAGTTTGTCCAGCATGTCAGCTCGCTCTTTTTAGTGCTTTGGAGGTCTTGGCCCCATTATGGATGATTTAGAAATTGAGGCAAGCTAAGACCAGCTGCCTGGGTTGAAAGCTTTAGTTAGTGGCCCTCATCTGCATTCCAGTATTCACTTACATCTAGAAATTGGTAGGGCCCCTCTGGCCACAAGATGAGTATGGGCTGACAATGCCTTGATTTGTTGAGAGAGAGAATAAATGGGTTTTTCAGAAGATGAGGAAATATCACCATTACTGGCCAATTTACAGCATTTTATCTGTTCTTCAAACATGTCACTTTTGTTATTGTTGCATGGTAATTACATAGTGAAACGGAAAGAAAACAAATTCTGGTTACATATTCAGATGGATTGCAAAATCATATAATCCTGATAAATGCCCATTTATGATACACACGGATGAAAGGTTCATTTTAATTTTGAATAGCTAGCACAGCCATAAATAGGATATAGGATTAGATCCCACAGAATCTGATTACCTAAAAGCAAATAGTATGTTTTTTCTTCACTTTTTTTCATAACCAGAAAATTCAGTATGTGCAGGGTATTTAAATACACGGGTTTTCCACTAAAATACATGAAGTAAATAGTTCAATAACTTCTACATTGTAAATACAACCACGAGCAAAAAGATGGTAAATATCTCTCGCATATTGTGAATTGCAACTGTTACACTTTCTTAACAGTTTTAAAGAAAGTTTCAGGGCAAGTGATGAATTTAAGCAGCAAGTTCTAACCAAGCACCAGCTAGCTGCAATTTTAGCAATAGCTTTCACACGTGAATCGTTGTCTAAAATATGGAAAGCTCCATTTTTCTCAATGGGAAGGCATGAGCAAAGGAGTGCTGTGGAAATACATGTCAGCAGGAAGCTGTGCAATTGATTCCTGATCATTGCCAAGGTGTAAAGAAACTATAGAAATAATCATAGCATCATAGAATCAAGAAGGTTGGAAGAGACCTCAAAGATCATCAAGTCCAACCTGTCACCCTAAACCTCATGACTATCTAAACCATGGCACCAAGTGCCACGTCCAATCCCCTCTTGAACACCTCTAGGGATGGTGACTCCACCACCTCCCTGGGCAGCACATTCCAATGGCCAACCACTCTCTCTGTGAAGAACTTTCTCCTCACCTCCAGCCTAAACTTCCCCTGGCGCAGCTTGAGACTGTGTCCTCTCATTCTGTTGCTGGTTGCCTGGGAGAAGAGACCAAACCCCTCCTGGCTACAACCTCCCTTCAGGTATTTGTAGACAGCAATGAGGTCTCCCCTGAGACTCCTCTTCTCCAGGCTAAACAGTCCCAGCTCCTTCAGCCTCTCCTCATAGGGCTTGCGCTCATGTTGTAAAGCTGCCTGCTTCATAAACCCTTGCTGTCCAAATTCACAAGATGTCATCTTCTCAGCTTTGGGGAGGGTTTGCCATTGCTTCAAGAGTGGGGATGGCAGAGAAGGGAGCACCTCAGAAGTTTTCATTGAGTCCCTTCTTGCTCCCTTCCCCATGAGCAGACATCCCTGTCCCTGAAGGGAAGGCAAACTCGTGGAGTCCTACCAGACGTGGCACAGGCTGCCTGAACCATGTTAAATGAGCTTGGTTGCAGAAATGGCCACCTACAGACTGCACATATTTCTGAGAGAAGAAAGATTTAAAATCTTCATCTTTGGTTATTATCTAAGCATGGTGTCATCTGGTGCTAGGCCAGCCTTCATTTTAGACATTGTCTTCTGGAGCAGAGAGTTAATGAAGATGGTTAATTGAAATTATCTCTCAAATATAATTAGGCTCCTACAAAATGTTTACTTGTGACAAAGTCTAGCTTGATTTTCTTACACTGTTTTTATTCACATACATTATAAATGTAGGTACCAGCAAATCAGACCTCAAATGGATCTGATCTCAACTCATTAAGTTTTATCCACCTGTAGTTCTCCACCATGTAATCACTTAAAGGTTTTTCAGTTTGGGATCAGATGTTACTGTTCTCTTTCTGGCTACAATAAGTCTGGTGTTATCGCAGATAAATATTACTTAAATGACTAATATCGTTCTTTTCCTCAGCCTTACTCTGTATTTGTAATAATTTAACTTATCATTCTTGTCAAGTGCAGAATCTATATGTAACTATTAACAAGTCTGGTATTAATGAAATATTTCAAAAGACAACTTTATTGTGGGCCAAACTTTCTGGTAATGGGAGAGGGCTGTTCTCTGGGAGGCAGCGATAGACACGTTCTTGCTTTGAATGTTTGAAGATGGGAATATTTATTAGGGATGCATCTATGGAGGTTGCCAGTGGGTTGTGTGATGATTTCAAGTGAAGTGTTGGGTAGATGAGATGTTGCTCAAGATTTCAGAGGGAACTGGATGGCTTGATGTGAATTACATCCCTCTGTGGTTTTACAGCATGTGTATTGGAAGAGAGTCTTAAATACCCTTTCCATGTTATTGTCATGAAGCCACTTTCATAGTTCCCTGCCCCTAACTGAGTTTTGTTAGCACTTCAGCACTGACTAACTTTTCTCCTAGAAAGTTTTTTCATGTGTTTCTGGGTAAGGTAGTGGCTAATATGCAAAATTATGACAAGAAGCATATTCTGGGTGACATAGCTGTAAGATAAATTGCTGCGATTGGCTGAAGGCGTTCAGATAGAGCCTTCGCTACAGTTCAGTCTCAGAGCATTAAGAATGTTCTCTTTTTTTTTTTTTTTTGTTAATTTTCCTTCTAAGTCCCTTCTGAATATTGTGAACAGAAAAGATTAGTAATACTGATTTCTTTGCCACTGAAAGAACCACCCTCAGCCTGAAATCCATTCCCTGTGCAACTGTTCAGAGTCTTCAACACAATGCCCTCATGGTATGTAGTAAGACTTGGAAATCCCAATTTTGGTGCTTGCTGTTTCCCAGAGTTAAAAGCATGTCCACAGTCTTCATGATGACATATTCATCCACCACCACTCTCTCCTATGCACAATCACTCATGTCTGTGACCATGGCAATATCTGCCCTATGAAAAGTCACCTCTCCCACACTGTTAATTGTGGCAGGGCTGCTTTGTCCCTCCTTTCTATTGTGACTCACCAACAAAACTGCTGTTGTCCCAGCTGTCTTGAAACAATGTGGGGAACATTCCAAAAATGGACTTGCTGTATTTTCACTCTGTGTGCACATGCTGAAAAATCAGCATTTTAACTTGAAGGCCATCTAGAAGAATGGTGCATTTTAGCCTTCACAGTTACTCAATATGATGACATATGCACACACACACACATATATTTTTTTTATTTTATATATAAAATCTTTGACATATCCAATAATAGATGGGATTGTGTAGGCAATATCCCAAGAAGGGAAGGAGCAAATTGCAATAAAGCTGAAAGACTAGCAAGGGTGTGGATGTACTTCATATATAATTAAGATGAAGTGCAGTTATCTCAAGGGTCCTTAAAGATCACTTGTTGATTAAAAAAAAAAAAAAAAAAAGTACTGAGAAGTGGTGTAAGGTCACTAAAGCAGAGCTCAACAATAGGAGTTAAAACTGCAACATCTTCATGTTAGTAGCACAGTAGGTAGCAGTCAGCTTTCCCACCTGTGCCTGCTTCAGCTGGAAGAGGTCTGGGACAGTCAGAAAGAAATACAAGGCTGGCACATTCCCCAAACCTGTGAAGCATTGATGCTGCTGCAGCAGGACAGGGCTGCCAGTGTGCCCTCTGGCTCCTTTCCTGCAGTAGCATGCTTGGAACAGATATGTTGGTATGTACAGAAAAATGACACAGAATAGATTTTCACTTCTGAACATGCAAGAAGTAACTAAATTCACAATATATAAGGGTTTGAATTCCTATTTTTAAAGCCAACACGTTTTCACGTGAGTAGCATTTTGTTTCAGGGACCCTTTTGGAGATTTAGTAAGATGTGATGCTAGTCTTTCACTGGGACCCCAAGTGAAGTCATTTAGTCTTCTATGACACCATTCTCCTAGAGAAAACCCAAATTATTCTTATGAGTTAGTTGTCTGCACATTCCTTTGTGACAGCTTCAAAGTTCAACGTTAATCCAGCACAAACGTAAGAGCAGTCAATGTGTTTAGATAATCTCTGATTACCATTCTTCCATTAATATTTTTGTTTGCAGTTACCAGCATCCAGATGTTTAGGAGAAGATGTAACAGTTACCTTTGTGAAAAGACAAAGGCATACAGGAGCATGGGGGTCCAAAGTTATTTGCTACACTGATAGTTCAACCAGTTAAATTGTTGATGGCTGATCTAGAAGTTGTTGCTCATTTTGTTTGGAACTTGTGTCTTCAACCTGTCAATTCAGCCATCATTTCCTATGACATGTTATTTATGCAGCTAGTTAATACAGCAGAGTTATTAAGGAAAAGCCATTTTCCTAAATTATATGGTTAATCCAGACTGGAATGTATAAAATATAAATTTTTAATTCAAAAAAGACAAAAGAAATAACGGTTCTGTTAAAACAGACCTAGATGAAAATGATGCCAAGTTCCCAAGTCCTACATGTCTTGTACCAACTTGGAAACACCTGAAAAGTACCATCAGCAGCATTGAATTGGAGACAGCCAGCTATTTTTTTTCCCTCAAGTACTGTCTTCACATCTGTAAGAGAATCACAGAATCAGAGAATGTTAGGGGTTGGAAAGGACCTCTGGAGATCATCAAGTCCAACCCCTTTGCCAAAGCAGGATCACCTAGGGCAGGCCACACAGGAATGCATCCAGGTGGGTTTTGAAAGTCTCCAAAGAAGGAGACTAACCTGAACTAGTATGCTAAACCTGTATCCAACTCTTGTTTCCTATGTGACATGTTTTGGTTAATAGGGTACCCTACTGTTTAGTAGGTTCAGTATAGAAAACAAAGACAAAATAAACCTTCAGAGGTCCCAGTATGTGCCAGGTGATCCCATCAGCATGTTAATGACAAAATAGTATATGACACTCCTAGGATCCATGGACCTGTTGCAGATTAATTTCACTGCTGGGCAGCCAGCAGGATGTTCTCCCAGGAAGCACTGGCAGAGTTCAGGGTGAGCCTCCTGAGGCAAAAGGAAAAAGGGTGCTTCTGCTGAGGAGTGCTCTGTCAGCTCACCCAGCCACATGAGTGAGAACATCCTGATGGACACAGGATGGGGAATACAGCTCAGTTGGGTTTCTGTGTTGTCCAGCATCACCATTTGCTATTTAAAGAGTAAATGCTGCAGGCTCAAATTTAAGTGGCACAGTACCTGGCAGCTTGAAGGACCTGGTTCTCTTTCCATAGAGCAGTCATCACTGCTGGTGACAGATAGGAGCAAAACTATAAAGACAACAGCTATTTTTTACACTATCCTTTGCCATTACCTCCTGTAAATAGCAGAGGTTTATATGTTAATGTTTCTGTTGTTTTAATATTCTTGTTTTCCTCATTCATATTCGAAGGTATTATTGTTAGTGCCAACTCATTTGATTTATTATTTAGAGAAAGCACTTGTTCAAAAAGTCAGTGCTGGATATTAAATGATGATTGCTTGCAATGAATTTCTTCTTAATATCTGCAAAGACAATTTTGTCTTTTCTTCTTCCACTTAACTCTAAATGAGAGATCTTAAGCATAGTTAAATAGGATTCATAATATCACCCTGACTGAAAATCATCTTGAAATGGGGAATATGAAGGTAAAAATAGTTAGCTGAATACAAAGCCCTATTCACTCTGAATTTTAAAAAAGGGGGAAGGGGGAAATGTTTTTTTCTGGGTGTACACTGATACTTCTGATTATGTGTGTAATATGTATGACTCTGGAGACAGGAAACACCGGGGTCAGAGGCACAGTTTTGCTGGAGATAGGGATCTGACCCACTGGCTTCCCCTTCCTTTCCCCAGGTCTCAGGCTGTTAAAATTAATGCTTTAGTGTGTGATTGGCAATTGGGGGGGGAAGTATTATTTTATGTAAATAACTTTTTTATTCTTAAATGCCAGAACCCATTAAATTAAACAGAAATTTTCCACTGAATTGTGTAAATATTGTATCAGATTCATATTCCCTCCATTTTTTCCCCCATTATTATATTTTTGGCCAAGCAAGTAACATCTCAGGAACCTTTTCATTAGCATCAGTGCCATGATAAAGAAGCAAGAAAATGCCTCCATATTAATGCCTCCATGTCTGCTTTTAAAATTCATGTATAAGTGGAGCTGCTGAAGGCACTTCATTTCATTATCCTTGAGAAACAAACATGAAAGTAGCTGTAAATAAAGGTGCAATTTAGATGCTCACTGCCATTAGCCAGGTTACAAACATGGATAAAATGAGGAGAAAAAAAAAATGTAATTAAATTAGAGATTTAATTAAAGATAATCATCAAGAAGGCTGGTAAAACAAACAAGTGTTTTATAAATGTCCTAACATGAAGTGTATGAAGAGACTGACCTTTTTAACAGTGCTTTGGTGATTCTTTTTTGTAATACAGCTCTTTTTCCATAAATGGGAATATATTACTGGGTAGCAAGTGAGTACATTGGTGTCCTGCTTCTCCATGGGGGGAAAAAAAAGTAAAAACAAGGCAGCTTTGGTTTAAAATATCTGACTTCTAAAAAGTAGAGTGTAGTAATACACTGAAGCAGAGAAGAGTTTCCGGCGTAGGATACAGAATTGTATTTCTGAATATATTATTGTGAAGCTAATTGTCACACAATTGTCTTTTAATTTAATGACATCCTAACAACAATGGCACAAGATACAGAGTAGGTATTTCTTACATAAAGGCTTTGCCCCTTTTAGATTTTCACAAACAGTAAAAATTTCTCCAGCTACAGTAGACTTAGAAACCACAGATTGCCTTCTCACTTTAAAGCTTGTTGTTTGAGTAACTTACCTTTCTGCTAAGTCTTGCACATCTGCTAAAGAACGAGGGAACATCACAATACAAACTGATTTCATACTTGATAATTATAAGGGAACTGGAGAAGGGCACGATAAGATAATATTAGCTTAATTTTTTCTCATTTTATTCATAAGACGTAGTTGTTTTATTAGGTACCACCATGCTTGGTGGTGTGATGTGACCTAAAGTTTCTTTCAGCATTCATTAGACATGGTTTTCTTTCTAAGAGGAGAATTCAGACTTAAACCTGCCATCAGTCTTTTATTCTGAACCATTATGTATTCCACGCAGGCCACACAGATTGCGAAATATTATTCTGCAAGCAACTTATTCTGTTGCAGTGGATTGTCTTCTTCCCCCTCCCCCCCCATGTCTCTTCATCCTCCAGTTTGCTTTATTCTCTCCAAGCCATATTATGGGTTTTGAAGAAGATAAATTGATAAGTAATATATTTGAGAAGTCTGTATGATTGCTTTGGAACGGGTAATTTTCAAGTATATATGTAAACGTCTACATGTGTGCAATTCTTATTCTTGCTTTTGGAGACATTTTTAAACAGAGAGAGGCTGTGACTGGGAAAGACAGTAACAAGCACATGTTTAAATCTCTATGACTTCAGATGAGATGTATGCTTATAAACATTGTTCTGAACAGGAATACTTACCTGACCTAGGGCAGGGTGGGAAAGATGCTGAAGAAGATAGAGGTGCATAAAGAGCCTTATATTTTTATGCAACTGCATGCTTCAGTCTTGAGTATGATTTATTGGCCCAAAATAAGCAGTGTCTAAATGGTGGGGGCAAGGTGCAGCTGGCTCCCTGTAGTGCAGGGAACACCCAGTGAAATTTCTGCTTGAGGGAGGAGCAGTGGTTGGAAGGGCTAGCCAGGACTCCTAGCCCAGAACAGAAGCAAAATGTAATTCTTGATAAGGCCTCCTTGTCCATACTGACCTAGGACAACGGTGCTCCATGTCACCACTGGGGAGCCTAGTTCATGGGGGGTTTGAATCAGACTATGATGATTATTTGTCCAATAGACTATAATGGCCCTTTCTGAGCCCACAGGTGTCTGCCCTATAGAACTGTATTGAAGAGACTCCTCAATATATCTTGTGAATCATGTGAGAGCCTGAAACTGCTTCGAAAGAGTCACTGCAGTTGGCAATGTAAATCCTCCTCAGTTCTTGGGTAACTGAGCATCACCTCAGAGCTGCCTCATGTCACCACACTCAAAAGATGAAAATGTTAGTATTAATATTAGGATTTCTGATTTCCTCGGTTCATTTCATCATCATCCCAGTTTTCAAACTTCTCTTTTGTATAGTCAGCCAATAGCAACCAAATTAAAAACTGAAATCAGGTGGAGGCTTTTTTCAAAGAAAAAAAATCTTCTGAAACCAGTAAGCTGTTTCTTTGTGTTCTGTAACTTCTGTATACATCAGCAGGGTTTTTTCTTTCCTGTTTATCCTTTTTTTTTTTTTTCTCTCAAACCACCATCCCTCCCACCCCCCCCAAAGTCCTTGTGGATTGCATCTTTGCATGTGAAATTTCAGCCTAGAGCTAATTGTTAATGTTGATGAATTCTAAACTGCTCAAAAATAGGGTTATGAAGGAAATTCTGACACATTCTTGAGTACATTAGCTTGCTTCCCTGGTACCAAAATAAACGATATTTTCCTGCTTAAATAAGTTCTATTAAGTCATCCACAGCTTTCAAATCCTTGTGCATTTCTTTCATGATTTCCCTGTGGAGTTATCCTTGTTGTTTTGAAAAGGATAGTCTCAAGTCTGAGCCTGTACTTCCAAGTCCTGCTCTTTGTTGCCTAAGGAGTATACAAAGGTTTAGATTGCATCTTTTCAATGCATTATGGCACTGCAGCCTAAAGCCAATACTTGTTTTTTAACTGGCAACCTGCCTGTACGAATGGAGGAAGCAGATTGCCTCTTTGCTGAACACTTAGACAAGGTACTGATTTAACAACAGTGGACAAGCAGCTGGGAGCTGGGCTGTCAGCCTGTCACACACTGACAAATCTGTTGTTCATATTCAGGCAGGATGTTCCAGTTAGATTGCCATCAGTATCATCCATCTACCACAGGCATGTGAGGCATACTGGCGTCTCCTGCATACCCATAGATGAAATGTTGGTGATACAGCTTTCTGGGGGAATCTCAAGAAAACAGCTAATTTGCTTTTTTTATTTTTTTTTCAGTAGTCTCCTGCAATAAGATCAGGAAGGCAGCAGATTCACTTTTTGCTTCTCTCTTTGCTCTCATGTTTGATATGCTGGAATTATACGTGCAAATTGTTGGTTGCTCCAATTTCATGTCTCAGGCATGAAAGGAAACCTCTGAATGGAGCCTTACCACTTTTGATAAAGCCATGAAAGCTTTTTCAAAAGCCAGTTCAGTAAAACACAGTCTAACTAAAGAAGAAATGATAAAATAAAAAATGGTGATTAACAAAGATATACTGAAAATACATTGCCCTGCTCCCAGGATAATTTTGACACGTTTTCATACAGCTACAGGATTTGTAACACTAAAATAATACACTCCAGCATTATTTCATTCTCATAGTCAAGCTCAGTCCGTGGGTGAACTCTTGGCTAAAACCTGTCTGTCTATATTCATGTTAATCAGTTGGAGTCAATCTATATTGGATTTGCATATGAGAGTGGGGGTGGGGAGGGGGTGTTTATCACAACTGTAAAACATGTGCTGTAATTATTTTATCACAGACATATACTCCCCTGTTTCTTCCTCCCCACCCCTTTTTTTTTTTAATTTGGAAAAGCTGCTTTTAAATACTCCGATTATATATTCAACAGATTATAGTTTTATATTATCTGTCCTTATGTCAGAGTTATCCAATTTGTGGCCCCATGTGCCCTTTTATCTTCTCCTGTTTCAGCTCCAGATCTCTAATCCCAAAGCCCAGAAAAAGAAATCCTGAATTTAGCTGGGATCGAAATGGTACGTCTGTACCATTTCATCTGAATTTGTCATCTGATTTTGCTGCTACATGTTCATCACCTCTGAGTGGTAGAAATAACCTGCAGCTTTCATATGGAGGTGATGGAGGAAGGAATCCAGCTAACTTACTACTTATTCTCACAGTGGTATATATAATTTTACTTTTTTAGACCAACAACAGTGTAATTTGAAACGGTAATCACTCTGAAAAGTAGTAAGCTAGTCAAATTCTTCGTAATAATCTATATCTTTTTATGTGTTACTTTAATACTGTAAAAATCATAATGTGGCATACATTTAGGTAGTGTGTAATTTAATCAGCTGATATCGTCATGCCCTCTTCCCCACTTCTTCAGTATAATACCTTTTCAGGTCAAGAAAGCCACTTACCTTCACTATATTTTTCACAGTAAGGTTCAAGTTCATGTAGATTAGTTAAATGACCAATCTAAAAAGAAAGAATAATCTTGCTATTTTCTGCTTCTTTTTGGTTGGTTGGGTTTTATTTGGTTTTGGTTTTGTTTGGGTTTTGTTTGGTTTGGTTTGGGTTTTGTTGGTTTGGGTTTGGGTTTCTTAGTTGGTATTTCTTTCCATCAACAAGAAAGCTCATAAATAGAAAACAGTGCAGTACACATTGCATTAAATTTTCACACAATGCAGAGAACAATGTAGAAGGTGAGTAAAAACATGCATTAAGAGGGCAAGTGGGTGATAATCTGTCTATACTTCTTATGCAGTATGCTGCTGATTCTTCATTTTTAGAAATAGTTAATTTTATGTAATCATTCATCCCCCCCTAAAAGGTATCTCAGTTATCATTCCACACACAAACCCAGAAATTTATATAATTGTTCTGGGTTTCAGTATACAAATTGTATTCCCAAATATGAATCTTTCAAAGAATCCCAGGTGCAGATGCTTTGAAGTTCATGAAATAATATTATTTAGATTTGGGTCATATTGAGATGAGTGAACTACATAGCAAATTACCCAGATGATGTGCTACAGCAGTTTTTCCTTTGCTGAGATCTAGTGCTTGCAACTGGACTTGGTCTCATGCAAGTTCACCAGACAGTAAGCATGGGCTGTAGACTTGGAATGTAAAGGGATTGCTAGGTTCTTGTCAAAAATATAAATAAAACTTGAGGGAATCAAACTTCTTTTGTGGTTGAACAATAAGAAACATATTTTAAAGTCTTTTGTACATGGCCACATGTCAAGGCTAAGCACCTACTTTTCATGCTCTAAGGTAAGAATATCAGTTCCTTATCTTTATAAAATCTCTGGGTGTTGTTTGCTCAGAAACCCCTGTGATTTTTGATTGACAGAAAGATTACCTAATAAACCTTCACCACAAAATAATTAATCACTGTGAATGCAACACTAAATTGGCAAGCATAAAAAAGCAAATGAGATGGGTGTCCAAGACCGTTTTCAGATGACCTTAGTTAAAGCCAAGTACAGAGTGTTGAAAGCATCAATAATATTGGATGGCTAGTAAACTTCTCTACTGGAGCTGCCTGCTTACAGGAAGGGTGTGAGGGCAGGATAGTGTGCATGACTGCACAAACCCTAGGATGGGTGGGCTGTTGGGACCACAGAAAGAGTGGGACATCACCTCTTTTGAAAGCACTTGGAACATGTGCGGGACTGTGCTCTGGTTTATAGTGCCTCTGCGCTCCTTTTGCAATTATTAATTGCAAATATCTCTATCAAAGGAAATGCATCATTGTAATTGTTATCTTGATGTAGACATTTCATTGCATCCATAAGCCAAGGTTTTATTCTGCTGCAAGAGGGTGGCATTGTGGCAAGTGGGTTTCCTCTGATCACAGCAGCTGCTGTGAGCTGGGAGAATACCTCTTCCTTATGCACAAGTTTAGCAAAGATAAAGTCATCACAAAGTGATATTCCTGACAAGTTTATCTAAGTCTGAGGCTTAGGTCAATATAAGATCTTAGTTCCCCACTTCCTTTTTGCTTTTCTAATGATTGAATACCACTACAGTCTTATTTATGGCTCAGGTATAGGATATGCCAGCATCACCACAGGAAATACACTTGTCAATTTTTTAAGCCTTGAAATTAAAGACAGGAGAAACCTCTGATGGTTTTTATCCTACTCAGATTGTTTCCTCTGTGCATGGAGGCTAATATCAGGGATTTTATTTAGGCAGTCCCTGCAAGGTTGAGATACACAATTCCCCAAGAACACATCGCTTTTGATAGAACAATTACCTCTGCTGCGAATTCACTTGCCTGTGCAGAGCTGGGGAGGTGGTGGCATGGGGCCAGAGGGGATCACAATTCCATCGGTGGGCGTGGGAAGAGGAGAGACTATGGGACAGTATTGTGAAGCCACTCTGCCCTTAGAAGTGTGGGAAAACAGAGTAAATAAATAAATTCAAGAGTACATTTAAAATACTGCAGCAGTGTTCTAAAATAGTGGGAAGAGTACTGTGGGTTTTTGGCAGATGAGGAAAGCAAGAGTCATGTTTCCATCTATAATTACAGCCTGTTAAAATCTGTTTCTGTACCCTTTGAGCTGTGTTCTGCTGTGTATCCCAGCTTAACATCAGTGCTGTGTTTCTTTAACTTGCTGGTTTGCCCATTAATCCTAAGAGAGGGTGAATAAGCTTTCCTGCAGTTTTTGAACTGGCATCTACATGCCATCTCAGTGGCTAACTTTTCGTTTCTAATCTTTTGCTTCTTCAACAATTCCTATTTAAATTGATGGAGATTGTTTTAATGCGCCATATATCTGTGAACAGGCAGATGCCTAATGACCAACTTAAACCCAGCTGGTACCTCTGCATTTCCCATTCATTCACCTAACTGGAGTTCCACTTAAAATAATTCCAGATTTGTGGACTTTGGTTATTTTCTTTCCTTTCTACAGCTTTGGTTCATGCTTTGACTGACTTGTGAAACTGTTATCCTGTAGTTTAAGCTAAAATTCTAGGTTGTGGATGGGGGAATAAATAATCATGGCCTCTTTCATCTCATGGCACCCAAACACATAAAGACCCTTCTCATATTCTTCAGCAAGGTACAGTTTGTGTGGCTGGCCCTGTGTGATATTCCATGTCAGTAACTGAAGAATGAAGCAAACCTCCAGTGATGCAAATATCTTGTTCATCTTGGTATGACTACAAACAAGCCCAAAAGGGATGCTGTCCAACGGGTAGTTGCAAGGTTGAAGCCTGAGCTGAGGTTCTCATCACAGCATTTCCATCTTTTGTCATGTCCCAGTTATCTGTCTTGCTTTTATGGGAGCAAAGGCATCGCTTTGTGCCTCCTCAGTGGTGTGCTGCTTGGTCAGGGTGGGTACAAGCTGCCTACTCAACACCAAACCTGCTTGCTGAGCTCCAAACACAGACATCACCTTTTGCAATGAGCAGCAGCAGCTACCCCCACTGCTTCCAGGGATTTTAATCAATTGACCACTGTTCTCCAACCCACTTATTTGCCTCTTGCAGCCCCACTGCTCCCTGCCGGTCTCTTCCCCTCTCTGCTCCCATCCTGGCTGCTCCCAGGCAGCAGGGAAAGGAAGAGAGGAATTATTTATTGTGTGCCTGTTGAAAATGAAAGGCTTTTACATTTTAATGAGCACTAAATAGGAGCGAGGAAATATTGTTCATTAGCTGTAATCTGTGGAATTGCTTGAGTGAACTTCCTTTGGAGGCTGCTTTAAACGGTTCACTCAAGTAAAGCAGTTTGTATGGTAATTAAGGGAGCATTTTTCTGTCAACATCTGTGCTGCTATTTATAACGCTGAAGGTATCTTATTACTCCACCAGAGAAACATTAAAGAGGGTGGGCAGTGGGAGGTTGTATTTTTTTTATATATATATTATTACTGTTTTGTCTCTTCAAAACCTTTCCCTTTTCCTCATTTTCTTTTTGCCGCCTTATTCTCTTTTCACTCTTCCTACCACCCTCCAATTTGCCAAGGAAAAAAAAAATCCTGTCCACTCTGTCCTGATAGTAAGGATTATCATTCTGACATCTTTTCATTAATCATACCCTTTGCTCAGCAGCCAGTCAGGGAGATTCAAGCTGCTTGGAAAAAAGTGAGAGGCCTGTGTCTTTGGAAACCATTCCTTGTCCCACTTCTCTCCACAGTACAATAGATGCCTTTTGGCTGGGTTGGTGCAGTGTCTCCAAAGGAATTACACAGCATCACCTCCCTCCTCTGTGTATCCCTGTGGTAGCACAGCTGCACTGAAGCCAGCCTGAGCAATCAGGAGAATAAGGGGACAGGGTGTGATGGGGAGGAATAACCTTTAACATAGTTAGTGTCATTATATTATTTACAGTTTGAAGTTGGTGTTTCAACTTTGCTGCTCAGAGGAAAAGAGAGTGGGTGTAATCAATGGGCCTGTTTTTTACATACGAAAAATAGAAGGATTTTTATTTCCTTGCTCTCATTTATGACACCCATCATTTTAAGCCTGACCAGCTACACTACACTAGGGTAGTAAGGAGTCATCATCAGGTATATTTTTACCCTGACTTTTTCCTTCTTTGTTTTCTCCTGTTCTCATAACAATTATGTTCAAATATCAAATGCAGCCCATCACTTAGAAATATGGGAAATTATGTTCTTTAAAAGTTGGAATTGCTGAAGCAGAGATCCTCATTTCCTGACACCGCTCCACGATGCCTCCCAGGCTGCTTGACTCTAGGAGGTTTGCAAAGTGCTGCAAGCCATCTCCCATTGTGGGTATGTGCAGTTCCCACTTTTCCAAATATCTAAGTGTCCTTCTCCTTCCCTTCCTTATGTTATCACAGAATGGTAGGAATTGGAAAAGACCTCTGAACATCTTCTAGTCCAACTTCTTTGCTAGAGCAGGATTACATAGGGTATAATCACCTGAAGTTATTGAATGTATCTTTTATGCTTCTGCTGGTTTACTTGTCTTTTTAAACCTCTGGCCTGATTTACTCTCTAAACTATATGCAAACCTGGGATGTTTAGATGGGGTTTTCCTTGTTGCTTTGCACACACACAAGAAGGCTTCAGAGAAGAGGAGGAATTAATCATTTAGCACTGTGAAGATTTTACCTTTTTTGCTAAAAGGAACTTCAAATGTGAGTGGAAAAACACACAAGGAAAAGCCAAAAGTAGAGTTAAAGCTTGCTAGAGTGCTTCAAATACATTGCTCTATAGAAATTAAATATGCTGCGCCAAGGCAAATAACTTTTATAGATTTTTTTTCTCTACCTGTAATGAAGGAAAAACATAAATGACTATCATAAAAAGTAAACATTAGAGATAGAAAATCCCTTTTACAGCATTCAGTCCATCTTTCTGCCAATAACACATTGTTCCCTCTAGTATATTTTTCTTGTGATTCCTCCAGCCTAGTGTTAAACATTTCACGTGATGGGCCTTTCTCTTCCCCTGAGAGATGGGCTGAAAGCTCAGTGTGTTTCAATGTCAGGAAGTTTTTCTTGGCAACTTTAATTTTTCCTATCTGTATTTCTTCCTATTGGTCTTCAGGTATCCCTAAAGTTACTTATTTTCCTTTGAATTTTCTTACCCTTGCTGTTTTGGAGGTATTGGTATCATGATTCTATATCAACATTTCATAACTCTGAAGCAAAAATTCCAGCTACACATTTCTTTCTCATCCTTGGCTTACACTTTAATTTATAGATAGTTTCCTTAATGTTTGAATCCTATTTACAGCAAGAAAGCTGCATCACCAGGCTCAATATCACTGTTCTTTTATTTTATTTTAATGAATAACCAAATCACAAGACACTGACATCTGCTGGTTTTGGTAAGGGGCCAACACTGATTTCAGAAATGGGGAAGTGCTTCCAAAGAGAAAAATTACAAGTAGATAGAGAAAAAATAATGGAGAGCAAAATTGTCCAACAAGTAAGAGAGGCCTAAAAACAAAGAGGAAAGGTTTTTCAGAAGGAAACAGATGAGTAAAGACCTCTGATACAGAAATTAGCAATTTACCTGAAGATCAAGAGTGCTTTATAGTCAAGGAGAAACAGGAATTTCACTGAATCAGCAGTACAAATATGTGGACCCATTCCGAAAGCCTTACCATACCTAGAGTGCACTCAGCCACAGAGGAGATCAGAGGGGCTACCAGCACTCCTGTTCCTCTGCTAATGGATGTTCCAGGTGTACATCCACTTACAAACTGGGATCATAACAAAGAACTGAGGGCCATTTCACAGAGCTGAGGAATTTGCTTGAAAGTTGGAGCCTTTCCATGAAACTGCTGGCAGGAAAGGTAGAGGCTTTCTGCCATGGTCCTTGTGAATGTAGACCTGCACCTCCCAGGCATGATGAAAGGGGAAACATAGTCCAGATTGTGCTATATCAGAGTGCTTGGAAAATTAAAACTGTCTGGATTTCAGCATGTCTAATTAACTGTGTGATAAATGCCAGAAAATGGATGCTGGAAATTTTTGTCTATCTAGTTTCCATTAACATTTGGAGTCTAGGTGAAACACATATTTTACAGGCTATTAATTACACTTGGAAAATCATCTCTCCCCGAGCACCTGAAACCCCAACAGACATAGTGATTTTCCAAGTAGCACGTTTGGTAGATCTGACATGGGATGTTTCAGGGCCCAGCCTGATGAGTATCAGAAAGACAGAGCAGGCTCCTCCTCATCTGTTGGATGATTCCAACACTAGAATTGGCAGCAGAACAGACATCTATCAAATAGTATGAACACAGTAGCAAAGCACCACAGCTCATGCCTTTGCTGAATTGGAAGAAAAAAAAAATTGCTTCCTGTCATGGTAGGGCCATGACATGGCCCAGTACAAACCCTGACAGGCCTTAAGATATCTAGACAAGGTCACTTTCTCTCCCCTCCTTCCTGCAGAAAGGGCAATGTGGGAAAAAGAACAAAGGGGACAGGACTGCTGCCTGTCTGGTAAAAAAGCTGTTTATCTGGGGAGAGAGCACATAAGCTGACCACTGGTCCCCCAGAAACAAGGGTTTGTTTCTGCCTTTTATGTTTATAGCCTGGAAGAACACCTTTCCACTAGGCAGCTACACATTAGCTTCAGTGCCCCATTGGACCAAACGATCTCTGGCAATCTGTATATATACAAATGACTTGGTAGTCGCCTTTGCCTTGTTCAAGCCTTGCTCAAGCTTAGCTTTAAACCTTGCTTCAAGCCTTGCTCAAACCTTGCTTTCAAGCCTACTTGGACCCATCTTGTAGAAGCTGTCTCGAGTTGCCCTGCCCTGCCTCGAGTGCCTGATCCAGAGCCTGGGATAAAGTCATGAGCCATGTACAGCAAGCCGGAGAAGCCACAAGCCTAGAAGCTGGATCCGCCTAGCCTGCTTCCGCTTGCCACTGGAATCGTGCCATGCCTCAGTTTACCCAGAAACCAAGCAAGCACTCGTCGTGAAGAGTGTCGTTAACCGCCCGCTGTCTGCTGAAGCCAGATCAGCTGGGCACCACGCAGTAAACTCTCCTTGCCAGCAATCTGCCATACTAGCACCCTAGGAAAGCGCCCCAATGCTAACACAGCAGCAGCAGCACCCCCCATGTGGGTAAAACAAGCTGTGAGTAATTAGTTCATTGCCCTTTGGGTTTACAGGTTCTTGTCGAGCCTCCCCCACTCCTGCTGTAATTAAGTGCTGTCTGCTCTTGGGGACTTTCTCTTTCCAGGTTATTGCCTCCTAGTTTGCATAAAATTGTTTGTATTTTGCCCTAAGACTGCATATCCCCACTGTAAATATATATTCCAACTGTACAACGATCCTATTCAACGAGTTTTGGCAATTTTCATTAATAAAGGGTTACTAATATTTTTATTAATACCCATATGCCATATCGTTTATAATCGTCATAAGGGTAATTAATTAATAATAACACCCCTTTCGTGACACTTCCTAATCATGAAGTCATTTCCTTGCTAGGAGACTGAATTAGACCTTCTGTATATCACTCAACTTTACATTTCTCCTGCACCTCTTGTAATGAGCTGGGTTTGAGTAAAGTGCAGCTTACCAAAGTTACTCAGTTGTCTTTTGACTCGTTGTTTTTAATATTTAAACCCTTCAGATATTTTTCAGTCAAACACACAGAAATAGAGTAGGATGAGTCCAGAAGAAATTTCAAGAACTCCACTCAGTGGCAATTCACTGTAATAATAAGCAATTAATTTAATCAAGTTCTTTAATGTGTCTTATTTAAAAGACCTCTGTAAAATAAAATATCATATTTACGAAAGGCAGGAGAGGAGGAACAAAAAATCTGTACAGTAATTGTTCATTTTCTCTTTGATTATATTTTTAGTTATCAAAACAACAAGAGATGCCAAATGAAGAAAACTCTAAAGCATATGTTCCTATTAAGGTAAAAAAAAAACCTCTCTTTTAATAACCTCTTCCTCCCTTAGTTGTAACCAAATTGGCTTTCCCAGCACTTCAGTGTGTAGCATTATGTGGTATCATGTAAAAAGCAGCTCCTCAAACAGCTCCAGCTGAGTGTTGCCAGTGGATCCGCTTCCAGCAAGAAGCTCACACATGTCCTTATCTTTAGGAATGTGTAAAGTCTGTGGGAGCTCAATGGAATTCAAGCTCATAGAGAAACACTGAGTGGGAACACATTTTAGTATATGCTCAAGTATTTTTCTCAAGAGGCTTATCCGTGCTTAAGACTTCCTGAAAGGCCCTTCCAAGATAAAAATACCTGAAGTTCTTTCTCATGAGGATCTATAGCATTCTGCTTAAGGTAATCAAGGCTCACAATGTCTCGTCTTTTAAAAGCTTTATTATGAAAGAATAAAATAGCATTACATTAAATAAAATCAGCATAGGTTAGAGTGAAAGATAAAAAGGGAGAAGGAAAATAGTAGAGCAGAAGTATGTTGGCATCTCTTATTAAGCTTTATTTATAACCCTACTGAAGCTATACCATATTTACCTATAAGCTCTTTAGGGCAAGGTTTCATCACTCTGCATGTATATGAGAGGCCTATACAGTTCAGGGTGCATTATAATATTTAAAACCAGATAATTTCTAATGGGTGTTACAGAGTTTATTTGCTTTAATAGCGTTTTGGCATTTATTGAATAGCTGAAAAATATAATAGACACAGGCAAGCAATTAATCATAATATTTTCCAAAGATCAAAAGCATTCTTCTGATAGTTTTGGAAGTTACTTCTGAAGCTTCCCAGGTAGTGTACCATTGTAATATAATATTAACACATGACAGGACATGTTTCAGAGGTCCATTAATACATGCTGTGGATGTGCAGCTTCATGCATTTAACCACCGGAGGCGTGTATTAATGGACCATTAAAACATGCCCAGGAGTGTCTTAATGCTATTACAGGATAGCTCTGCAAATTTTAATTCAACTTTCATATAAAACAATTCCTTTAAAAAACACAATTTTTACTATACTGTGAAATCTCTCCTATTCAGAAAAGAAAGGTCTTTTGTGATACAAGAATAAGAGGACAGTGTGACAGGGATATACATACTTTTTTGTTTTTATCATTTTAATACTTTCTCTTTTGATTTTATATTGTTTTATAAATAGCATAGTCCTAAGGCCTGAGTCTCATTTTTGCTGACCTACCTTTCCACTGCTCAGAAAGGTAAACGAGTCTTAAAGTGCCATAAATGTAAATCTCCCCCCCACCCAGACTACTTAGCTTGGTTACTAATTTCAGTAGACATTTCTAGGTTTCTAGGTGAGTAAGACTTTTAAGCAGCTTTGGACTGTTGTTAGAGAAGCAAAACTAGAAATCCAAACAATTTGCCAAATAAGTTTTGCAGTAGAAAGCTAAGACTAATATGGGAAAAAAACTGTCCCAGGTGGTCAAACTGTCCATACACTCAGTAAAATGATGACAGTGACCGCATCATTTTCACAGCTAAATCTGGATTTAATTAACTCCGTAAAATATTTTTATTCAGTACTATTATTTTATTATATAAAAATCACAGAAAATGTTATTTTTATTATGCTGGTACAGCAAACAATCGTATATGATTTCATACTAAACTCTGTGTGAGCACACACTGCAAGCTGTGGAACAAACTTTATCCTCCCACGTCAGTCACCCTATTGTTTAAAAGTCCAGAGCAGCATAAAAAGCTTGGAAGTACTTAAGCCTGACTGGAGAAGATTTTTTTTAATTAAAGTGCTTTGGAAGAAGAAAATGTACCATCTGATCCAAAATACTGCCTCAGGTCAATTTAAAATTTGCATTTGGGGTATTGCCTTTATTTATTTATCTATTTATTACTGCATGCCACACATGTAGCTGAAGCCAGCAGTCATTTTGAAATGAAGCATTGCAGCACATTGTTCAAAAAATACTGTAATTTGATATAAAAACATTTTTTTCCATACTTCTTTCTTAAAACTATTTAAGGAAATTCTTCACTCCTCTCTGAATTAGTTTTCTGACCAAAAAAAAGTTGTAATGGAGCTCTACATTCCAACTAGTATTGCTTAGGGCTGTGTATTAATCATCATTATCATAATAATAGCATTACACTGCTATTACATATTACTCCTCCTCTGAAGTGTATAAGTACAGTGAGCTGTAATTTGTAAATACTAGCACTGCTTCAGCTGCCTTTTCGTTCACAGTGCTGCGGGAGGAACTCCAGAATAATGCCAGGTTTAGCTGCAGCATCACCCCCTCAGAGCATCGACTCCTCAGCTGTAAATCCTCACTGCTGAGCAGCACATGGCTAGAAGGGCTGGAAGGATACATGGCTGAATCGCTGGTGGGACATGGTGTGGTTTTGCTACTCTTCCTGCTGTGTTCGTATGAGCTGTGGTGCTTTTCAGCTTTGGATCTGGCTGATGGAAATAGTTTGATACTTCTAGAGAAGTGTAACAACTGGTTGGATTTGAGAGCTTTTTCCTGTTCTTCCTTCCACACACTGATTTGAGCCAGGGTGAGGTGGGGGCAGGGAGATGGTTGAAGAAGCTTTTGTGAAAGGGGGACATACAGGTGAGGGGGCACCTGTTTTTGTGGTTTGGGAGGTGATAGAGGGATTTGCTTGGATGCAGTGCTAAGTTCCTATGTCTGCAAACACAAAGGAAGGAAACTCTTACCAATATCCTTACTTGTGAACATAACCTGAAAATTCAAAACCCACTGCTGATGATTTAGGTCTTATCAAGGCTGATAGAGTCTGTGCTGTCTTGTAGATGTGGTAGTGTTGTTGACTTGCCTTCCAGGATCAGCTCATAGCCTTCCTTGTAATTAGATTTTCCAGTTGTAAAGAAATACCTCAAAATTACATGTGTGCAGAAATGAACCATGGCACATATTTTCTTTGAGGTTGAAATTATGTATACATGTAATCTCCAAATGACTTAAAATAATTTAATCCGATTAGAGGAAAATATATAGTTTAGACCATGAACTAGAGACAGTGTTGGTCAGGCACTGAGGTGTTTAACTTTTAAGCCTGTGGCTGCCAGAATTTAATCTAATTCATCATTAAATACCTCATCTTCCTCTATAGTTTAGGTAAAAGGTTATATGCTCCCAAACTGTCATCCAAAAAGTGAGAGCATGGAGTGAGAATCCTGTGGATATAACCAGTAAGCAAAAAACTGTCTTTGAACTTACGACACGTTTGCTTCAGGGTTTTCCAAGGGCATGATGGAAGAAAGCCTAGGATGTAATGCTGGACCTGATTATGTGAGGCAAATGGGACTGAGAGAAAGAATCAAAAGCAGAGAAGAGCAGGATAGGGAAAAGCCTGACCAGTCAAGCTTGGGGCAAATATACAGATGTACAGTTCCACTAGTGCATGCTTTCTTCCTCTGTCCACAAGGCTCTGGACTTTTACCTTTTGTTTTATATTTTTATATGTTTTATATATTATATGTTTATAAGAGATTACATTGTATATTTCTTGTGTAATTTTAGATGCTATTATTATTGTCGTATTATGCATTACTTAAAAGAGGGTGATTGCTCTTTATTGTCAGGACTCCAAGATCCTAGGATTTATAGCTTATACAGCATTAATTGGAGAAGAGGAGGCTCAGGGGTGACCTCATTGCTGTCTACAACTACCTGAGGGGAGGTTGTAGCCAAGTAGGAGTTGGTCTCCTCTCCCAGGCAACCAGCAGCAGAACAAGAGGACAGAGTCTCAAGTTGTGCCAGGGGGGGTATAGGCTGGATATTAGGAGGAAGTTCTTCACAGAGAGGGTGATTGCCCGTTGGAATGGGCTGCCCAGGGAGGTGGTGGAGTCACCGTCCCTGGAGATGTTCAAGAGAAGACTGGATGAGGCACTTAGTGCCATGGTCTAGTTGGCTGGATAGGGCTGGGTGATAGGTTGGACTGGATAATCTTGGAGGTCTCTTCCAACCTGGCTGATTCTATGATTCTATTAATTTAGTCCTAACAGCCTGAAAAGCAGATACAAGTTAGTTTTACTATAACTAGCACTGTTATGCTACTTTTGATATATAAGATAACTGTAAGATTTAACTCAGGCACTATGCAGCCTAGACAATTAAATTTATGAGCTGGGGAGCTGTCGTCCCCCCATCCAGGCCATGACATGATAGAGCAATGTAACCAGAGAGATGTCACATCTGAAGTGGTTTGTCTGATGGGGAAGGTAGCCAAAGGTTGAGTGACTTTTAGGGCCTAAGGAGACTACTATTCCCTTTCTAAAAGGCAGCTTTTGGGAGTGTTGTCTCTTAAGATATTAGGATTTATATATAAAATAAATTAGAAGAATATTGTGCATATGTTGACCGTCAATGTCAGGTTATAACTATTGTGATCATTAAGTACAGCTAAGAACTGGTTTTAGTATTATGATAAATGACACAAGTATGGCATCCTACAGCAAAAGCAAATTATCTCCAGAGCTGCCTCAAAATTGCTTTTGCAGAGCTTTTTAAACACATCATGAAGGAGATACCTATTATATAGTACAACACAGACAATATCAATACCTTCATCGCTACTTATGTGCTACAAGTTCAGCTGGTATTTGAACTACAAGCCATATGGCTTCCTCTAAAAAGGACTGCTGGCACCTCAGTTTTGAAACCAAGGCAAGTTTGCCAGTAATGTTTTTTTGGGAAAAGTAGTAAGATTCAAAATTTGGTATTATTCAAAATCATGCTTTGCTACATGAATGCAATTCAGACATAGCAGAATTCAGATTCCTACCCAGAGCTGGGCCTTCACCAAAGACAAATAATTGTCATCTGAATTTTAGTTTTCCATAGCAACTTTCCAGCCAAAATGGCTTGGTCTCAGGTCTGTTTTTAATTAAAGCAAGAATGTTAGAAGTCAATTAGCCAGCACCAGTCCTTCTCAAAAATTCTGTGGCTTTTATAGATTTCCAGAGAAGGAAGGTAGAAATTTCCAAATGGTTGCACTTCAGAAACATTTTTTTTCTACCCAGCTTTGCAATCAGCTTCTGTAATGATAGGGGAAGGCACTGGGGAAAATGCATTTAAATTCTGATCCCTAAAAGCCACATTAAAAAGTTTCTAAACCACTGCCATATTATGTGCTCCATGATCGATATGTAATAATAATGATGTATAAGAAAGCTCCTAATTTTTTTTTCCAAAGGCTCTGCAATCCCCTCTTACTAGAAAAACAAATTGATATAATTTGGAGTATCTCCTGGCAAGAAGTAGAAGCAGCTACTTCAGACATGAGCATGACAGATGGAAAAGAAGGAATCCTATACTTCAAACTAGTTTGCCTGGGTTATCACTTTTATGCAGAGTTTCAAAAGACATTATTTCACATTGCTTCAAATAGCATCATATTGAGATATCCTTTTTTCAATAGTTATGAAGAAATCATTGGTTTACTCATTTGCTGAAGAGACATACTACTACATTTTAAACAAAATTACAATAAGAAAAATGATCTCTCTTAAATAATGGGTCTCTAGAAGAGATGTGTGAGAGGAGGTATAAAACCAGATTGGAAAGTGTTTAATAAGCAGTCTGAACATAACACTGTTTTTACTGGAATAGCATTAAAAACCTGCATGTTGTTCCTGGGAAATTCCTTTAGTGGCATGGCTTTAACCTAGATTGAATGATCTCATGATGGACACCGCCACTTAAGCAGCAAATACTAACGGAGACTAGATGGGATGTGAGAAGAGAAAAATCGGAGCATCGATGCACAAATGCTGACTACCATCTGGCACAGATGTCATTTACTGCTGTTCATGAATCAGGAACCAGTTAAATTTAACAGATTTAGCAGTCTATCCTTGTGCAAGGCTGGGTAATACAGCAACTATTCTTCAAAATTGCAAACTCTACAATTCATTAGTTTGTGAACAGAAATTCTTGATTTTTTTTATTATTATTTTTAATTAGCACAGGATTTAGGTTAAGGGTGGTATTCTAAATACACAACTTACAGAATTTAATGGCAACATAAGCATTTAACGATGTTAATCTTTCAGCTCAGTGTGTGTTAGAAGGGTTCTTTTTGAAAGAGAGCTGTCAAGATTGCTAGCTGAAGAGGTAGTTACTGGGTGCTGCATTTATTTTTTCATTCAATAGAATAAAAGTGGACATTTTCAGCTTTATTTTTTAGAAAAACTCCTGTAAAATATATTTTCCTAAGAAATGTGGTTATTTTGCCAAGTATCTGTGAATACACACAGTATGAATTCACTTTGTGAATTCAGATCTATGTGTATTCAGATCTGTGAAGATTTATCTATGGCATCATGTAGCCATACATATATATTTTACAATATATTACATTATATAGTACTTAAAAATCCATAGCAAAATTGAATAAATTCTCCTGTGATTGCACTTCAGTTTTTGGAGTAGTATTTACAACACTCAGTGATCAAGTTAAATGTTCTCTGTCCAATATTTCCTTATAAAAGCAAAGCTCTGAACTCATGAACTGTTTATGAACCACAGATGAATATATTGAGGTATCATCATTAATGATGGCAACTGCTTTATTTTCCTTATATGTTAGGCCAAGAAAAAAATCCTTTACAGGTGATGGATGCAAGGTGTTAATTTTATTGAAGCTTTATCAATTTCCAACTTCAACCCCTTGGACTCTTAAAATTCAGTGTTTAACTAGAACCAAAAGGTGTTTTCTGAAGTTTGTTTTGGCAGTCTAGGACAAGAAACAAAATTGCAGTGTTTTAGTCAAAACAGTAAATAAAATGATGTTCAAGCATGAGCTCTGACCTGCTGGTGAGACAATGACAAAAAAAGCAGAGCAGTGGGCAGAAGCTGAAAGCAAAGGGAAGTGCAGCCACAGTGCCAGTTGTAAAGCCTTTTTAAAACATGGTTGCTTCTAGAATTATACCGTTAGCATTAACTACTCTGCTAAATGTAATTTCAGAGCAGCTTGGCTATGCTGGGACCAATAATGTTTCACCAGATGTTAACAGTGAGGGAATTTAAAGATTACAGAGTTTCATGGGTGTAGTAAAGCTGCAGTGGGAACAGAAATATTACCGTAGCTGTTATGTTCTGAGTGCACCACATTTACTGACAAGTAATACATGAGTGATAGTGAGGACCAGGGGAACAGAACTTTATACTTACTGGTCAGCAGCCTATAAATTCCATAAATTAAACAAAGTTTTATGTATTTTTCATTTCTTTTCAGAATGATCCTCTCTAAGGGCCCCTGTTTCACGTTAATTTCATCAACAAAGAATAGCTCTGTCTTCCAGCATTTTGTCATAAGGGTATTTCCCCACATATATGTCCCCTTTTCCTCCTCAGGCTGCCCTCCACTTGGCAGGTTTTCACAAGCAATGCTTTTTCCCCAGTGATAATCCATGGGTCAAGCCTTGATGATGAACCAGAGTCGTAAATGCCAGCTTCAGTATGAGGAAGACCCTTCAGAGAAAGACCTTTGTTCCAAAGTGGGGCCAGCCATTTTGTGCATGGCTTCTGCATACCATCTCTAGTCAAGGAAATAATCATCATGTCTTACTGAGACCACTAGAGATTTACAAATTCATGGAGAAGATGATATCTTTTAATCTGCCTTCCTAAAACATTAAAGCTGAAAGCCTGAGATGAACAAGGCAAACCAGAAGGATATGGCGTCACAAAACAAAGTCCAATGCAGTTCTAGCAGTAAATGAAATGTGAGAGTAAATAAATGGGCCAAATTTAATATACAGATGTCAGACATGAGGTTTGTGTTTGCTTGTGGATCTAGCTACAGAGGCAGAGCATGAGCCAAGTGTGTATTGAGGAGAGCAAAACTAAACTTGTGTGTGGAAAGCATAAACTGCCAGCATTGATCACTAAAGTATGGACATAGTGTTAAATTGAATTAATTTTAAATTTTATTAAAACTTAAAAATAACTTTTAAAGTTGTTGTTTATTAAATTAAATTAAATAATAATTTATTAAATATGTTAATATTGCTAATAATTTAAAAGTTGGTATCTAGCTGGTGTTCATCTTTTTATGATCATGCAACTCAGCATTACCATTACTTACCAGTCAAAGAAACAGAAATTTGGCTTACAGAGAATTTTTTTTAAAAGAGAAAATTTATGGGTTTTATCTATCACAGAATGAAATGGATTATAGCTTAGAGTGAATGTATCCTGCTCTGATTACAGAAAGGAGACCAGGAGAAGGTAATTAATGTAGTCACATTTTAAGGGCATCCAGGGCCTACTGGTTTATTTTCTATTTTCAAACTGGGCATTAGGACTGAAAGGGGTGACTTTTTGTCAACATTTTCTATCAGAATTCACTGCAAGGTGCCACTGGTATAAAAGTTCCCTTCCCATGATGATGACTGTGCAGAGCTCACTGCCTGTGTTGGTCTTGCTCCAGACCTTCCTTTAGTGAGTCAAATGTGCTTATGGGAGGAAAACAATATAGTACCAGTATGATGCTTGTTAGGATAGAAGATCACATACAACAGGCTACATAGTGAAAACCTTTTTATTTTGATGGCAGTCTTTCACTGTCTATCATAAACTTAGTCAAGCAGGCTTTCTCTATCCAGCTCTCATTTTATTGGTTACAAATCATTGCTGACAGGAAGTTTTATGCCTAAATCCGTTTACTGTCCTTGTTGGTAGTCTTTAAATTAATATTTATAAGCTGAGAGAAGCCTAAAAGAATGCAGCAGTAAAATATCTAAATGCTTCAGTTTGGGTTGAGCTGAATTTTCTCCTTCTTGACCACTGACATTCTTTAATTACTAGTGACCCAGGCATGTATTGTCTCTGCTCCTCCAAGCCTACAAATCACTGCCTTCCACTGTATAGTGGCTGACAAAAGGGGAGATTGAAAGCAGACCAGTTTGTATGATATATTGGATTAATAAGTGTGGGTACAGGCTGAAGAGAGAGAGAAAAAGAAATATTTTCAGAGAAATGCATTAAGTAACATAAAGCTGAAACAAGTGAGGAAAAAATGAATAATGTTTGAATTGGCAAAAGTACCTCATTTAGTTGCTATAATTTTAAAAACAGTAGGAAACAAACCAGAGGGCATACTGAGCTCCAAAAAACTCAGTTGGGCATGTTCAGATCTTGACTGAATGATACATACACACACTCTCAGCAAAATGACCATTTTCATTAAATCAGTATGAAGGACACTTCTTTTGCGTATCAGAAACTGCTGAGCAAGCTGAAATTAGAACAAAGCTGATTAAAAGCATTATTGCATTCAATCTCTTTCTTCTTTTTCTTACTATTTTTGTTTGGTGGCTTTGGTTTTAGGTTTTGGGTTGTTTGGTTTTTTTTTCTTGATGTCTTACTTTGGCCAAAGTGGATGAAGTGTGTTCAAAAGAAGAAAAGCAAATATAATAAAAAACAGATCAACTGTCACCACCTTAACACATAAACACATAAAATAATAAGGCTGGCTAGACTGGAAAAAAAAGTAGAGAAAGTAAGTGGTGGAGTCCTCTTAAAATGTCACTTTAGGAGAAAAAAATTTGTAAAAGAGAAGGAGGACAGAGAATTCTAACCTGCAAGTGTTGAATCTACACCCTGCTTCTGCTGTAATTGTATCATTTTATGACAGCATGGGAGGATATCTAAAAATGTAGCAGACAGATGTCCATGTAAGGTGCAACAGACACAAATCACCATTGTCTAAATTGTATGAAATCTTTTTTTCATAAGGATTGAATGAGACTTTTGTGCTCTCCAGGTAACAAAGAAATAACAGTAGAAGAACCACTGAAAGATGCAAATAAAGATCTTCCTAATCTACTCATGTCTTTGAACCCACTACATTTCTGCCTACATGGAATATCTAAAAGGTGGGTTAATGTACATCCATTTGATTTGGGGAATGAAACTATTCATCACCCTATTTGATTTACTCCCCAAAGCTTACTCTGGGGACATAAATGAATTTTTTGAATTATTTTTCTTAAATCCTCTTTTGACTACTTCATATATTTGCAGATTTGATTTATTACGCTTGACCAAACTTTCCTCTACATCCCTGGCTGCTGAACCTCTGAACCAATGTGCTGGTAAGTCTTCATTGCTTTCTTTCCCAGGAGAGCTATACTTTATACATGCTATATTCACACACTACAACAGGACACATTTGATATGTAGGAAGAAGACTGGGAAATAAACCATTAATTCTTTAGTACCTCAGAATTCTGTTCTTTTGTGTTCAAAAGCCTAAGCCGACTCAGGTAGTCTTCAAACTTCTTTATAAACAGTGCTTCTGCCAACTGAGATAGCTAATGAATATAACAAGCCTACTCTCACAATTATAAAACAGGCACAATTATCTGTTCTATTAGAATGACTCAGACTCCCCCTAAATCCTGTTCTTCCCAAGCAAGATAAAATTATAAGACTTGTAGAATAAGCTGATCATCTGCTGAGGGCAACTAATTCCCGTATAAGTCTCTCTGCTCTTGGGTAATCAAGCATCCAAAGTGATTCACTCCAGAGCTTAAAAGGAGATGGCATGTTGACACCTGGACCACTACCCTGAATCTCCAGGCACAGAGACACATGTGAGACTTGAGACAGGACATAGATGACAGGGGCTCTGCATTATTAGAAAGGAAGGCATAAAATGCAGGATGATGCAGGACAACAAAAGTAAATTGCTGCTGAATCTGTCCATTAACCCTTAGCTCACTGTTTTCTGACCTCACTCCTTCTACTCTTTGTAAGAGCACAAATAAACAGTGGTGGGCAAGCTTTAAAAACCCAAAATGTAATGTTTCCCTTTGCCACTTTTTACTGGGTTTTACTTTGGACCCTTTCAAATACATGAAGTATGTCACAAGTACAGTAGTACCTTATCTCTGTGTCAGTGGTTCCCTATCCCTGCAGTGAGTTATTCAGCCTTCTTTGAAAAGATGCCTACATTTATGTGAACCATAATGAGCCATAATCAGAGTTGCATTTTTTGTGGGGCCTTACAAAAGCCATAACTTCAGCCCTATTTTGTTTAGATGTTGGTTGCCAAGGCAGATCACGAGATTGACCAAATTCAAATGAAGTACTGAAGTAGTTTGTGTTATTTCACCCTCCTTAGGGTTTTCTGTGTGACGACTTTTCCTTAAAAAGAAAAACATAACTGGAATACTGAAGCTGTTCATAAGCCTTTGGAGAAAAAGAGTCTAAATGCCTTCATTTTATTCTATCTGTTCAGCAGTTAAGATAATACTGTTAATGTAATGTGTTTCATTTTATCCATCATCAAGACTAGAGGCACTATAGTTCTCAGTAGTATGACAGAACGGCTGGCCTACCACCATAGAACAACACAGCAGTTACTAATAGCTCCTCCTTATTCTGAACTTTTTTCTTATGAGAAGATGCTGTGTGGAGCTTTTCCATTCAAACATCACTAAAAAGTCTTTGTCTTTTAGCAGTGTTTTTCCTACAAGTTGGATGAAGATTACATGCACACACAGCCAAGCACTTGATGAAGGAGTCTGTGGCTGTGGCTGAGGGATGTTTGCTAAATGGACTGCCATGCTTTCTAAATGCCCTTTCCCTAGTGCCCTGACCTGAAACAAAGCCCCATGGTAATAATTTTCCATAGCTGAGAGACCTTTAAATTGAAATATTTGGAAGTTGCCTTTCCATTGGCTCCAACCCATCGTTCTCAATAGCCCATTTACTGTAACTTCCAGCTGTCCTAATAGGGGCAGAATAGTCCGTTCCCCGTTCCATGCTGTGCTATCAAATGCTTCACTGTGTCCTGGTGTGCAAGCTTTGCTCTTTTGGGGGAAAATCCTTTAGAAATCAGGTATTTCTGATCTGTGTACCAGCGTGCTGATTATCTTAGCCAGGATGTAAATTTGCTATTAAGTTATTTAGGTTATGAAGGTAACAGCTGTGTCTGAGGTTTGCATTGGTATTCCTGGGCATTGATACTGATGTGGGGAGTTCCTGAAAGGTTTTTTACTTTCAATTTATTGTTCTTCTCTGCCTCTGCAGGTGGCTTGTTTTTATTTTGCCTTGGTTCCTTTCATTTCCCATGGTGCATTGTCTGCTTTTCCACTCACTCTCCAGAACCAAATAGAAACATCTTCTTGGACTGAATAAAGTCAGCTTTTCTCTCTTCTCACGTATCTTTCCTCATTCCTCCACCTCAGAGCTTTAATGCCTCCTTGTCAACACCCACCCCCATTTCCCCAATGAATTTTTTGTCAGGAGGAGTGCAGGGGAACAGGATTTATTCTTACAACCTGAGCTAAGACCAGACAATATTAGTTACTAGTTTCATGTGTCCTGCCAACAGTAGACAGTATTTCCTTCAGGTCCGGGAGTCCTTAAGAAAAGTGATAGTATTTCAGTACTTAAATGCCTTGAAGTCTGATTCTCCATCTCTTCTTCCCCTGGACTCAAAATATGAAATTTTGTGGCATTTAACGCGGACAAGGTCTCAGTACAAAGACTGATGCTATCTTCAGTGTCTGAGGGAATTACAGCCAACGGTGTTTGGCCAGAGTTATGAAGGGCTGGGTAGCAATGAAGTTAAAAACAAAAGGAAAAAGAAGGATTCTTCAGGCTGCAAGAAGGCTTTGGATGTCCACATCCAATCTGTTCTCTAACCAAACTCCTCTGAGGGCTAAAACCGTAAACAAGGAGCTCTGAGCTGCAGCATGAGACTTCAGTGCTGCCACAACAACAGCTGTAAATCTGCTCTCAAGCTCTTCTTGCTTACCCTGTAGGGGAAGCACAATTCTGCCTGGATGAGGCAGTAGCATTTGGCGGCAGCACTCTGGCAAACAGACTTCCAGATGTTTGATGAGAATGACAGCCTCAGAGTGGGAGTGCTTGAGTGTGTGCATGCATGCCACTCTTTAAAATTCAAGGCTAGCTTGCAGCATTATCAGGGAGTGAAAATGTCAAAAGAAGACAGTGTTCATAGCAAGCATCACATTTCAGGCCCTAGGAGGAAAAAAAAAAAAAAAAGCACAATAAGGGAAGACAGCACTGAAACACTTTAAAACATAGAGAAAGAGGTAGGGGACAGTAGTTAGAACCAGTCTGGAAAAAATGTGGAACAGAATGTTACCCCCAGCCCAAACCCAAGTGCCAGCACTTATCTGGCTTCATTGAGGGGTATTGTAGACCTCTGTGCCCCATGACATCTATTCTGTATGCCCACATCCTTGCCATCCCCCATTTCCAGCTACCTAGCTTTCAAGAAAATGGATTCCATGTTTTTCCTGATTATGTCTGGCTCTTGCCTCTGACCTTCCCTTGACTTCTTCCAGAGATGTCCTTCACTGCAGTCCCCCCATCAAGCTTCTGCAATTTTTATTTTCTGCATAGCCCTGTTTTCCTCTGTCCCTGAGGTTGTGTGTCTTCCTTCTATTGATCACCTCCAAAGTCAATGCCATTTGCCTACCATTGCACAGGACATAGCTTATACTATATCCTTTTCCATTTCTCTATACTATATCCTTTGTCTATTTGGCCTACACTGCATGTATAATAACAATATGTTAACCTGATATTCTTTGCTTCTTCTCCACATTATCTGGAATGTTATATTAGATTTTCCTGATTTATTGCATTTCTGACTGGAAAAATATATAGATAATTGATTCTACTAAGTAGCATTATAATTTCCCAAACGTTTTTGTTTTTTTCAGCTTTGAGAGCTAATCATGTTCTTAAGTATCTCAGCTGTTTCCCTTTCCATACTGGTTTATTTCCTTCTGATGATACGTTTTTATGAAAATCGCATACTGAGGGCATAAGTATTTACTGATAAAAATCTAGAAATACTTCTTGCTTTCCTGTTGGGATATATTCCCTTCCACGTGGAATTTCTGCTTTCCAAAACATCTCACTTTTGTTTCTCGTTGCACTGGTGTTCTTTGCAAGTGTACGTGTTTTAAATAAAAGCTTTCCTATGCCACTTGGATGTAAATCAATCTTATGACCCACATATCCCCTTAGAAAGAGAAGAATCTTGGTTTGGTTTTGTTTGGAAAGAGATTTCAGGTGGATCCAGCAAGTGTTAGGCACAACATCTAAGGGTCGCAGTGGCTGAGTGCCTTCATTGCACTTTCCTGCCTCTGTGAGCCATGCTGAAACACAGGTTTTGACATAGTATTTGTACATTATTCTAACAACCACTGCCCTTCTTGTGAAGTACCCATACCACTCTGCTGAAGATAAGAAAGTTTATGGCTCAGTGCACTGCTCTTATTCTAAAGCCTCTGTCGTCTTCCCTAAATAAACACCAAGGACCAATGCTTTCCCTGGTGTAACATCACTGACCTCTCTGAAATTACACCAGGGATGAATTTGATCAGATTTGTCATCAAATCCATTTTGTACCAGCAGGAGCAGAGACGAACAAGGCGAGCCATCCTGCAAGTCCCGTCCAGGGTTTTTCAGTTGCCCCCACTATTACCCCAGGCTCCTTCCTCACCTTAGGCTGAAAGGAATGAGAAGGTCCAACTTGTCAGGACTTATTACTTATTCATGAAACTATCACACCTTTGACACATCTGTCAGTTTTTATACAAAAACCGAATGAACAAGGATGCTGAAGTTTCCTTTCAGCACACTGGAGGGCAGTCCTTTTTACCACACCCTTAAGGCTTTCATGTCAGGGCTTAGTTGCAATGACAGAGCAGTGTGAGAGAGCTATCGTTTTGTCTGGCCATACTGTGCTTTCCTCTGGACAGATTATACTTGCCCCCTGGCATTTAAGAGAATCAAGCTTTCAGCCTTTACATAAAATGTATATAAATAAATAAAAGTGGAACATAATTGTTATAAATATGTAACATCAAACATCCAATTTACATTAGAG
The DNA here is from genome assembly GCF_027791375.1 of Indicator indicator. Lineage (NCBI taxonomy): Eukaryota > Metazoa > Chordata > Aves > Piciformes > Indicatoridae > Indicator > Indicator indicator. Next base: position 54,176,730 of record NC_072011.1, on the reverse strand, counting down.
TTATGTATTAAAAGATATTTCCTTTTTTTCAACACATCCTAGAATAAATTTGGCACTCTGCCACATCATAGAGATCAGTCTTTTGAATGAGCAAGCAGCAATTTTTTTGGTAAAAATAAAAGAGGCAAAGCAGAGAATAGAGCAATACATTTTCTAATGAGTTTGTGGTCAGACCTGTAATTTAAACTTGACAGTAGAATCACAGAATTCTGATTAATACTGAATCCACCTGGGAACTTAGGAAACATTATGTTCAACAGAGTGTATGGCTAATGGTTACAAAGTACGAAGGATATGGATAAGCATGGCTGATTTATGAAAATTCTGCCTGTATACCAAACGCATTTATTCCAGCATTTGGGCTTTGGTTGCACTTAGAATGAGAAGAAAGGCTGCTTATTAATTCTGCATGAGAATTTTGGCTATCTTACTCAGGGACAACTTCCAAGCAATTCACTGCATCCTTCTCTACACACACTCATTACATAGCCAGAACTTCAAAATTGTTTCTAAGTTTCCAGTGGTTTTGATAATCCTGTTTTCACAGTCCTCATTTTCTGAAAATTACCATAACTAGGAACAATGCTTACAATGCTTTAAATCATTAATATCCCTGTGGAAGAGAAAGAAAAGGACACATGTACAAAAAAGTTCTTCAGTGTGAGCATGTACACCACTGTGGTCTGAGCCATCCTTCAGAATCCACAAAACCTGAACTTCGTAGACTAAACTTCCATGTTATGTTCCCTCACTAGCAATGAGGTTGTCAGCCCTTTGTGAGCACATTTGGCTTATCCATATTGGAGTTCTCATGAGTTTTAATGACTTCTTTTTTATTAGCAGTAGATGCCTAAAAAGGGTTAAGTATTAAATACTAGTCTCTTGCTTTTTAAATGTAATGAAGATAAATGCCTACTGGTATGGTATATAGCTTTGAGTCACCTGTCATAAAGAGGAAAGGCTTATTCAATCACACAGTTTGCATGTTTGTGTATATGCATGTCTGTATTTTAACCTAATGAAGTTTTAATATCTTTGAAGATTTGAGAACAAATTTGACAGAACAGAAATTTTTAAGATTAAAAAAAAAAAAAAATTAAAGAATCCTCTGCTTCATGTGGAAGGATGGTTGGAGGAGGATGGTGAAGAAAAGACATCCAATAAGGACCCTGCCTAACAACAAGACTGTAGAGTGAGTTCATGCATTATTAACCATGAACAATCCACACAGTGTATATATATCTATATCTATATCTATATATATCTCTTAAGGAGTGTGAGAGATGGACCATATGTACCCCACCCATGGGAAAAGCTTCATGTGTAGTTCACAATTAATTATGAGAGACAGAGCAGTAGGAAACAAGGCATCATTAGTTCTGTTCTTGCAAACCAACTTATTTATGATTTTGTTTTCCTTCCATGGTACTCCCAAACATAGATAATGCGACACTTGAACGTACCTCAGGACGTCTTTACAGAGTTATTGTACTACTGATTTTCAGTCTGTGCTAAAAAAGAATGAGCATGTATGTTAAATGACATAAATCAAGTAGAGTCATTTTTCCTTGTGCACCCATTACTTAGTCTATATCATCTCCTTAGCAGCAGTAGTGACAACAATAATTTTTAAACCCACAGATTCTCTTCAGTGATGTAAGAGGAAGTAAAGTTGTTCCAAATACTAAAGCTAGCAGAAGCTGATTCAGAAACATAAAGTAGACTAACCGCACCCAACCTTCTCCCCACACCCCCACCCCCGACAACATTTATCAGTTAAACATCATTCTTACTGTCATCCTTAACATCAGTGAAACTGACCTGCCTTCCTGACTCTCACTGGGATGTGTCTGTATACAGAGGGGTGAAAGTGTGATAACTGCAAGAGGAACATCTTCAAATGAGCCAAAAATTTTGTGTGAAACAATCTCTTTTCCCTGCTTTGTATTCTACCTTCATTTCCAACTTCTTGGAGAGATGAATGAAGGCAGTACACTGGCAGCATAACAAAATGACTGTAGTACAATTACATCATCAAGACTAAAGTCATACTCCATGTCCTAATTGCTGAAAATGCAGTGGTCCAGAAATGATGCCTTAGTTCCTTCCTTAAAGTTTCCTGACTGCAGATGAAGTCATATCAACCCTGAAACAGCTAAAGCCTTGTTACTGTGCTTTTGTTGTAGGAAAATCTCTCTGCTGCACTGACTTTCCAATTCTTGCACAACTCAGTTCATGTATTACTGCAACAAATTCAGAGGGCAGTACTGACTGAGAGCCTCACCTGGCTACCACTGAAGACAGTGGTAGGACTCCCCTGAACTTCAACTGCAGGTGTATCTGAAGTGGAATGTGAATGAGCAGATGTGTTCTGAATGTTTAAGGAATGTATCAACTCTCTGGTATTGGTTTTGCCTGAAGCAAAATGAAGTTAAACAATGGGGAAATAATGATCTTGTTTTGAAAAGAAGACAGTGATGGGGGAGATTAAAAAGGAACACTCCTAATTGTGTTGCAGATATAACACAGGATGCAGATATGTCACAAGATGCAGAAGTGTGTGATGAGGCCCTGCTACAGCAAAGCAGCTAAGCATTGACTTAAAATTAAGCATTTATTTAAGGGTTTTGCTGAATAAGGATGAGATCATTCACATACTTAAAGTTAAATGCATGCTTAAGTGCTTTGCTGAATCTGGGCCCAGATACATAAACCATTAAACAGTCATTTTAAGAAAACAGTGGAAAGCTGTTACACAATTTCTAGACATTTTAAGTCGCATCTCCTACATTTCCCACTATCTCTTTCTTATTAGCTCAAGGAGGAGGTCTTTAAAGCTCCAGTTCACCTAAAACGATAATGTTCCTTGCTACCCGATTGTAATTCAAATTGCTCCGTGCAGCCCCAAGCATGTGTTCAAACATATAATCAAGCAAACAAGAGACTTGAGTCTTGCCAGTTGGAATACTGTCGGTCGCAGATGCTAAGCCTTTATTTATTTATTTATTTATAAGCATAAATTAAGAGGGGTAGAGAGGTTGATAAAAGCTGGCCTTCGCTGTCTATTTTTGGTGCCCTGTTCCTGTGGCTCGGGTTATTTGGGTACATGTTGCTTTGTGTCCATGAGGGCTCTTTTTTTATTATTATTCTCTCTCTCCCCTGGTCAGAGAAGCAGTACTCATCACCTGGAGTGAAGGCTGACAGGAATGAACATAGGCAGGAAGCAGCGTGACACACACATTGTCATGCATGACTGACCAGCAGCCATCAACAGCAATTAAACATTGAGAGCACTGGATCCTTTTGGACAGGTTCAAGTTTCCTGGCACTGCCGTGATTAGATGTTTTGCACTGTTTCCCTGTAGTCAGTATGTGACACATTCCCTTTTGCTTGCTCTTTTCTGATATTTGTTTTTGCACTGCCCTGGTGTTAGCATCTTCTCATGGAAAATTAATCACTTCTTAATAAGGCATCATTTTGAAGGAGACTTGTGAGGCAGGTTGAAGAGCAAGCACATGCTTAAAAATTAGCTTTTTTTTTAAAAAAAAAAAAAAACTTTCATGCAAATGTGTTAGTGTTTAAGCACTTTTTATAACCATAGGTGAGCGTGAGATTCAATGAGAGAAAACTGTGAATGGTAGAAGCCAGTGAAGAACAACACAGGCCTTTGGGTTTACCCAGCCACTGCAATTTTACTGTAATTTAAGACGACAAAACAAAATGCCCTTAAAGGCAAGACTGAAGTGAAGAGCGGCTGGAGTTGTGCTGGGTTGTCACTTGCTTGCCCTCGTTTCAGGGTTGAGATCTGGAGCAGCCCAACTGCCTGGCGTTTAACGAAAGCCCAGACTTCCAGGGCAAGGTCTGTGGCTTGGCACGAAGTGCTGTGCAGAGCAGTGCTGAGCTATGGAACCGGAGGCCGTGGCGAGAGGCCTTTTGGCACACAGTAAGGTCTCATGCCTAATTGAATAGTCACAGGGTTTGAGGCCACAAAGGTTCATTAAAGCTTCATTCTGACCTCGTGGGTTGTCATCTTGTCCATTCCCTCAGATTGAGTCCAGCAGCTTATGTGTGATTAATTAATCGCTCCTGTTAATTTGCAGTCTCCTAGTCTCTGCAAGGACCTGGGAGGTCTGCTAATGAGCTGCAAGAAACTACTGAACTTATGGGTAGGAAACCTTCATGCTTAAGTCCTCTCCACATGTAAGACATGGCTCCAAACATGGTTTAAACCAGGGGAAGCAATGAAGTAATCAAAACTAAGAGCATTTCAGCATTTGCAAAGAGTAAGGTGAGAGGGCAGAGTAATTTTAAATGGGCTGTGCTCTGCTGTGCAACTACTGGCCCAGCCACGGGAGACAGTGACTGCAATAGACTCTCTTCCAAACTGTTAATTCTCTTTTCTGTAGTTAATGAGGGTTGCTCAAGCCATGCATCTGTTTCACCTTTATGTTCTTGCAATACCATTTAGAGGCCAGAGTAACCCTGGGGCTTTGATGCTACAGCCTTTCACTGATAATACAACTCTTTTAAGAGCTTTTTCTATCGGATAGATGGCTAGGTTTGTGGGGGCAGAAATAAGAACTGCTAAAAGAACTGGTTCTGAATTTACCTGCCATACTCTTTCTAGAGTGCCATATTTGTTGTAATAATTCCACTGTTTCGTGAAGCATAGCATATTGATAACGCTGAATAAGTTTCAGAAGAACAGTGTGAAGCAGAATATGCAATTATTATTTCTGTAATGCAGATGCAGAAACAAAGTCACAAAAAGGATGAATGAGTTGCCTGAAGTCATACAGTAAATCAGAAATGTAACTATATCAGAACCCCAGCCACATCTCATTTTTTGTGTGATGTGGGTGTATTCAGGAAACAAATAGCTTACCTGGTTCTATTTTTTTGCAGTTTTTCCAAGTCTTTCTACTCTTCTCATTGTAGTTTTCCAGGATGTCCTGGTAGATCATCATAGTCACTTCTTTCAAAACCCTCCTAGCTACATTCCTCTACAACCTGATCTAGGCAAACCTGTTTTAGCAGGGATGGTGAACTAGATGATCCCCAGAGGTCACTTCCAACCCCTACCATTTTGTGATTCTAAGATTCTTTATCACAGTAAGCAAACCTATTAAGTCACAGCCAAGCTGCACCAGAAGGTTTTGCCCTAAGAGTTGAAGCAAATATATATAAGAATAATATAGCAAACCAGAAGATTAAAAAGCAGTACCGCATAAGTCAACTGCTAGTTGCTGACATCAATTAAATATTGTCCTTTATTATAGTCATTAGGGAACCTTTTAACAATGATTAAAATTTTCTAATACCATGGCAAAATTTTAGCTGTTGCCTGGAAAAAAAGGTACTCTGAACTATATGGCATGCAGATATTTCAACCAAATGCTGTCATATGGTGGTGTTATTAACAAGTACTTCTTAGAGCTGATGATCTGGTTTTGGAACCCACTCAGGAAAATAAAAGTATATAGATATGCATATATATTATATTCTATATAAGAACATTGAGATTTTTCTGGCAACTAAATAGAGAGAAGTGATTTAAGCACTTTGTACCTTCAGCTGAAATGTATTAATTATGAAGTTCTGATATGTACTGACTGGGCTTCATTGTTCATTTCAGCTCCTAGACAATGTCTTCCTTTCCTCTTCTGCATTCAGTTTGCAGAATGTGAAACCATGAAATTAAACTGAACAGAAACTCAGCAATTACAGAAAGTGTATGGTGATAGCTCAAATGAGAGTAATAGTATATGAGCATGGTTATTGATCATAAATATCTTGGCAAAGCAGTGTTTCAGGTGGGTAGAAGGAGGGGGTTTTAATTACTTTTTGGAGGCAGAAGAATCTGATATTCAATTCTACGTATATAATGTTTTCACTTCAAGACCAGGCTCTTCAGTGGCACATGAAACCAAAGACCTGATTTTAAATATCTTAATGGCAGCACTATTTTTTCTATATTGATGGAAGTTTAGTTTGTATGAGGTTGGCACAGGGTATGTGAGACTAACCATATCATTCCTGTAATTCAAAAAGACAGGGAGTTTTAGAGGAGCTTTTGCCTCCTCTGTGTGCAGCAGAGAGTACACTGCTACAATATAACTGGATCATATTGTTATGTATTTAAAATTACAACTGGTAGGAAAAGGCAAGGGGAAACATGCCACATCTAACTGCACCAGCAAGAAGGATTAAGGCAAACAGAGCATAAAGTTCTTAAGCAGCATGCTGGCTGGGGAGAGGAATAACTACTTGAGTCTGGTTACGTCCTCTGAGACCTTTAACAGTTTAAACGTTCATGTTGCACATCATGGGAAAGAGGGCACTTCTGGAGCTGAGATGCCCCACAGAACTGAGTGAGAGGACTGATGAGAAGGAAGGCTGACTAGCAGCTGCAGAGCTGTCAGCAGGTAATTTCATACCTGCTAGTACAGAGAATATTTGTTCATTGCTCACAAGGCAGTACATAGCCACGATTGTAGAAAAGTCTGTTGGAGACACTCTCAAACATGGAGTGCCTACTTAAATGTCAACAGGCCAATTTCTGATCTTATTTTTAACCCTATCTGGAAACCAGTGAATCTAAAGTAGTTATTGAAAATTATATCAAATACATTCCCTGTCTCATATAAAATGACTTTCACTGAAATGCACAATCCTCAAATTTTCTCAGTTCTGAAAAAATCTTTGTGACTATACAATACATCACACACAAGAATCAGTTTTTCTTTTACCTCTACCATGAATGCTTGAAGTTTAGTGATCACTCTTAAACTGACACACCTGTTTTCTGTAACTCTTTTGCAGTACTTAATCTTCACTGACTTTCTGGGGCAGTCAGAATATTCAGAATTCAAGGTTTGAGTTGTATCTGCAACACAGTTGGATGCAACATGTCCCAGCAGAGAGAGTCATTTAAGTAGGTGCAGGAAGGCCAGTGCTATACTACAGAGCAGAGCACTGGACAGGAACTTACTGCTTACTGAAGCTGCTTTTAAAAGTAGTATGTCCAGCTAGGTTCATGTTTCATCACTGTCCTAGGAGTTCATCCTATCCTTGCATCATTCTGTGAATGGGTGTTACAGTAGAATGGCAATGTGATTTTCAGAGGAAACTTCCTGACTTGGCTTTCTTACAGTTTTGACCACCTTATAGGTGTGAGTTCCTTCAACAAGGAAAGTCACTATGAAAATTTCCAGGAGAAAAATACTTTAAACCCCTCTAGAATATTAGTTGCATTAGCCTATTTCTTATAGCTTTAATTCTCTCCTTATCGTCATACCAAATTTGAGTAATTTTCATACTCAACTTGACCAACATGGAACATGGTGAGATGCAGTGCTCAAAAGTAGAAAAATTGTTAACTTTAATTGTTAATAGAAATTGTTACCTATGGCCAGTGAAAACAGAAAGTGAATTTAGGTCAAGATTAGTGATTAATAACATTTCATCCATGTCTCCCACTTTCCAGTACCCTTCAAATGAACTACCCATGCCAGCAGTTGATGTTTGTCCTGTCCCTATTTCTGCCATCACCAGGTATGTTATAGACTGTTATAAATCTCAGGAACATGGATAAGATCATTTTGCTTCACTCCTTGCACTATAGACCTAACTGGGCATGGCAGTGGGGTGGTGGTGAGGACTAGGATCTCTTTTAGCTCCAAGGGCTGCCTTTTCAGTGTACTGTTACTACCTAGTTTAATTAACATCTGTGCCAATCAGAGCAGCTGCCTATAACACAGAGAAGGTTAGCAGGGCATTCAAGAAGATAAATGAGACAAGAGGTTGCCAAGGGGATGGTATGTCAGACACGTGCTGTGGCTGCAGCATATATATGTACATTCCCATTAGCTGTATGCCTCTTAAGTCTCAGGGCAGAGTGAAGACTTTAAGGCAAGGATGATACATACTTTAACTTCACATCTTTTCTCTTTAAAAATGTAAATACAGATGTATTAGATATTCTGAAAGGGTATGTGACCCCATCAGTTAACTTTAACCCTGTATGAATAGAACATTAAAGTAGGTGATAGAAATGATTCAACATTTGACAGCTGAGAAAGATTTCAATAATATGTATGATACTGTCTCCAGGAGCTCTAGGTGTGGTAGAGCTACCTATGTTGAAATACAAAAATATCTCAAAAACAGAAGATTCAGACTGTCTTGCAAATCAGGATTCTCCATCTCAACTGCATGGATTGCATCCCGTGGTCTCATGACCCAACTGGTACTACTACATGGAAGAGTTTGAGCTTATGTGCTTTACTAAAGTGGATTTCTCTTCCCAAAACTTAACAACCTTCAGTATTGGTTTTGGATTTTCCGTTCTTTTTATCTGGTTTTAAAAAAATCTATCAGGAAAAGAAGCTACACTGAGACCATTCTATTTGGACATACTAGCTTCAGAATGATTGTAGTAAAACCTTTATGCCCCAACACCCTAAGAGCATTGTAATGCAAAAGTCATAGGGTCTAGGCATACAGTGAAATAGTTTTGCCATCAAATCTTGCATCCAAATGGCCTCATAAGTTGATCCCTGTAGACATGCAATGAAACACTTTTTTCCTAGTGACAGCATCACAAACTCTAATTGTTAGGCATTATTCTTTCTTTGACATTGACATGAAATCTGTACTACAAAATGCAGATGTCATGCAAGTTTACATTGCATTAGCACACTCCCTAGAATTAGTATTTACCTACATACTAATTATTCTTCAGTTATAGTGAAGCTGTACAAATGTCTTGGCTTTTCAATGTTTTCTTTGCTTGAGTATAGTACAATGGTTTTGAAGAGAGAAAAGCTTGTTCGTCTGTGTTGGAATGGGGAAAAGTTAACAGTGCTCTTTAACGCATTCAAGCAAATGGTTTACAATTATGTGATAGAAAATAGTTTGTTTCTCTTTTTTTCTACTTCTTTTCTGTTTTTCCCTTCCCTTCCCTTCCCTTCCCTTCCCTTCCCTTCCCTTCCCTTCCCTTCCCTTCCCTTCCCTTCCCTTCCCTTCCCTTCCCTTCCCTTGCCTTCTTTTCTCCTCCTTTCTCCTTTTTCTTTTTTCCTTTCCTTTCCTTTCCTTTCCTTTCCTTTCCTTTCCTTTCCTTTCCTTTCCTTTCCTTTCCTTTCCTTTCCTTTCCTTTCCTTTCCTTTCCTTTCCTTTCCTTTCCTTTCCTTTCCTTTCCTTTCCTTTCCTTTCCTTTCCTTTCCTTTCCTTTCCTTTCCTTTCCTTTCCTTTCCTTTTCTTCTCTTTCCTTTTCTTTTCTTCTCTTTTCTTCCTTTCTTTTTTTTTCTTTTTCTTCTTTTTGCAGAAACCTATGGTGGTTAGAAAGCAAGTGATCGCAGATTTTTGTACAGCAGTACTTGCAATCTATCTTTCTCCATACCTTTTAAAAAACATTTCCTTTACAATTTACTGGTCAAAGGTAAAATAAGATCTAGTGCAAGCTTCTCTGAAGTTTTTTCTGGAACAATTAAAGAAATTAATTCCCACTTTCTCTTAGAATCATAGAATGCTAGGGGTTGGAAGGGACCACCAGAGATCATTGAGTCCCACCCTCCCTCCAAAGCAGGACCACTTAGTGCAGGTCACACAGGAATGAGTCCAGGTGGGTTTTGAAGTTCTCTAGAGACCCCTCTGGGCAGCCTGCTCCAGTGCCCCATCACTCTCACAGTAAAAAAGATTTTTCCCATGTAGAGATGGAATTTCCTGCAACTGAGTTTACATCCATTTCCCCTTGTCCTATCACTGAGTATCACTGCAAAGAGACTGGCTTCATCCTCCTGACATATTTGTGTACCTGAGATATTTGCACACCTTGATAAGGTCCCCTCTGTGCCTTCCCTTTTCCAGACTAAACAGCCCCATGTCTCTCAGTCTTTCCTCATAAGAGAGATGGTCCAGGCCCTTAATCATACTTATAGCTGTCCACTGAACTTTCTTCAGTAGTTCCCTGTCCTTTTTGAACTGGGGATCCCAGAACTGTACAAAATATTCCAGATGTAGTCTAGCTGTGGGCTGAGTAGAGAGGGAGGAAAACCTCCCTTGACCTGCTGGACACACTCTTAATGCACCTGAGTATACTATTGGCTTTTTTGGCCACCAGGGCACATTGCTGTCCCATGGATAACTTCTTATCAACCACGACTCCAAGGTCCTTTTCTGTGAAGGTATTCTCCAGCACTTACACATCTACAACATTATGTTCACAATAAGTTACAAAGGTGGAGGGGGTTAAAATATTTTTCTAATTTCCTCTTGACATTTACTGCAGAGCATAAGACTTGTCTTGGAAGCTGCCACCTTTTATCATCTCATCTCCTTTTTTATGTGCTCTCATCCAAAAAAGGAGCAAAGTTCTGAACCACTCTAGCTGCACAGGGCAACTCAAATGTGTGGAGAAAAAACTCTTGTCCAGTAAATCTCCAAGGAGATTTTGTTTTGTGCATTGGAGAAGACTGGGGAGAAAAAATTCTTTGTAAGGGGCAAGTCCTAAACCCCCTTAGCATGTGCAAAAGAACTAACATTGTTCTAGTAACAGCTCTGGTAGATATTAGATGGAGATACTAGGCATCACCCTGGCTCCCCTATAAAAACCAGGCAGCCCTGGAGATGTTCATTTAATACCTGGAGAATGCCAGTCTCCAGCAGTGCAGCTGATCACTGCCACGCTTTCCATAATGGCAACATGAGGAAACCTTGCTCTAATGCAAGATTTTGCATTTCTGTAGACTTCCACCCACTTAGCTTCAAAGCGATTCTCACACATGATCTGCATGGTAGTGAGCAATGAAGACAAATGCGACGAAGATGATCCTAAAGAAGTTTTATTGACATCTGAACTACCTTTTGTTGGGCCATGCCATCAAAGGTTCTGTCACTAGCTAATTTAGGTTTAAAACACCTAGCTTTTCCTTGCAGTTAGAGGGCTGATACTGAAGAAAAATCAAGACAAAATTCAAGCCTGTTATTAATTGGCAGAAGAGAGTGTGAATATTTCACAAAGTCCACTACATACCTGACCATCACTGCTGATTTCACTTGCAAGGCACTGCTGCTGAGTAAGCAGTACAAACTCTCTAATAAAATGTCTTAATAAAGAAAAGTCCCAGTGAGTGGCAGGCACTTAAACTGAAATGGGAGCATTGGTCATATGGGAGTATATGGTTGGAACAGGGGTGTTGGCAGATGAAGATAAAAGAGACCCTGCCACCACTTTCATGGCAAAAATGGCTTTCTTTTTTTTCTTAGAATAAAGCTATGACAAAGGTTTTGCATTTGAATATTTTCACCCACATAGGGAAGAAAAGGTCTTTTCACTAAAGAGTTCCAATGTGTTTTAAAAATGCTTTGGTGCCTTACTCTAAATTTAATGATGCGAGTACATTTTTAGTGGACTCTTTTGGGGTGCATGCATGCATACTTTGTGGATAATGAAGTTGTCAGCAGATGCTTGGCATTACTGGATAACTAAATAGCTACTATAGCACTCTTGTGAAGAAGTTAAAACAGCCTGGGGCAGCCCTGTTTTATGCATCTGAGTTTTCCCAAACTAATTCTGCATTCATGAACTGTTGTTATTTGTATCTGGAAGGATGAAGCTTCCAACATTTTTTACTCTTTTCTCAGCCTGTTTGGAAAATTTCCCCATTCCCCTGTTCAAGTAAATAAAGTGGAAGTTTTCCTCTGTATGAAGAGGCCAGGGGGGATGCCATAGACACAAACATAAACAGTCTCTCAAAAAGCAGGTAATTTTTCAATCTGTCTTATGGTATAAGCACTTTTGAGATTAATAATTTTAAAATATAGTATCTCCTGTAACAGAGTAACTCAGTTTAATTCACTAATGTATCCACTTGATGTCACTGTCACTGCCCAGTAGAACTGTTAATGTCAAAGGGCTTTCTGGTGACAAGGACTTTGCACCAATAAGTGACTGAGCTGTACAAAGTCTGTTGCCTTTCAGCTATCTTTCTCCCTGTGATGGTCCATTCTGTTGATGTGGACACTTCAGCTTTCTGATCCTCTTTCTTTGTGTTCTGCATCTCCCCACAAGACAAACACTCATTTTTAAAAGTTATATTTTCCTGCATAGAAATATTCTATCATTTTATTTTTCTTGTAAACACAGAAAAACCTTGTAGCATTGACTTAATTATTTGTTATCACTCGTTTCTTCTTAAAGATAATGCTAATTTTTGAGAAGTCAGTGACTGTCATTTATTTATTGAAATGTTGCATGATCTCTTGGTATTCCTTTTATTATCATTAGATATCTTAATTTTAGGATAACAAATTTGTGTCTTGCAGTTCCCTCTTCATTGCTCCAGCACACTTTATTTCTCCTCTCACCATCTACCAACGTTTTGTTCAAACCTTAAAGAAGCAAAGAAGTGATGTCTGTCCATTCTCCTATATATTTCTTTTCATAATGAAAATAGATGTTTCCAAGAACAGATGAAACCTAGTTTTCAATTATTTTTGCGTCACTCTCTCCTAGACTTTTTGCACTGAAATATCGTCATGTGAGGGGGAGTGGAGCACTTGACTACTTTAAGCTGGGTTTTAGGCAATCATCCACAGCCAAACACAGCTATTGCACGTGAACTGTTCCTTGCCAAAGCCTGTTGGCCAGGATCAGGTTCTCTGGGGACAGCTGTATCCTGCTTTAACAGGCCTTGTTCCTTTCACTGTTGTCTCCTTGCTGTCTGGGTAATAAACACTTTCTGTCAGTCTGTAGCTCTCTCTTCAGTGTCAGAGTAAAGATCTGACCTGACAAAGCAGTGCAATATGCTCTTCTGTACTCCTTGCTCGGGGTGTCAGTGTCTTAGCTCCCCTCCTGCCTCCTCTCTAATGCCTCTCTGCTGGAGCCCTTCGAAAGGCTGGAAAGCTGAAGAACTGGCATGGGGCTCTGCATATTTGTACAGGGGACTTTATTATTTGTGTGCATGTAGGTATTATTGTGGGGACTGGAAAAGAAGATTGTAAGCGTTTCATGGAAACATGCACCCAGAGCCAAATCCTCATTAAAAACTGGCCTTAGCATCCAGGCCAGGACAGAATTGCAGGCACAAAGATTATTTGTATATACTGCACCTTCAAAGGGTTACTGAGATTCATGTTCCTTTCTACAACATCTCAGACAGTCAAGCTTTGTCTTAAGAGGAATAGGCAAGATTTTCCCCAGTGGAGTTACAGCAGCTTTATACTGCCCCAGAGGACCAAAGTCACTTTAAAACTGGTACAGTAGGAAGCAAGAGGATTATATTCTTTTGAGAGAGAACTTAGAGATGGCATTCTCAAAATCAACACCTCTGTTTGCTGCCAAAATAGAATACATGGCAATGGCACTGCTTGTCCCTCTTCATTCTCAGTTTTTGCACTCCTGCCCTCTAGGCTGTTGGTAGCTGGCATTATTTAGAGACATCCTTATGCTTGGACTCCAGAGGTCTTGCTTGGCATGCAGCCATCCCAGGCTCTGAAGATATGAGAGGCCAATGTTTCTGCCCTGAGCTTTGAGCTCAGGCCATAGCAAATCAAGATCAAAGGCATTGTCTTTTTCAAAGCTTCAGGGGTTAAATATTTTCCCATGCAAGGGGTCCCTTCAATGTATTCTTAGAAGCAGCTGTTTTAAGGGCATTTCACTCACTCCTGTGGATAACAGTAATTACCAAGTTGTGCTAAACTGTAATTTTGGAATAGACCATCAGTGGATGGTTGTAGCAGTGCATTATTATTCCTGAAATTTACCCTTCGTCGTGTAATATGAATAAGGGGCCACATGAAGAGGACTCACCTGGCATGCTTAGGTGAGTGTTGATAGGTTTTTTTCCCCTCCAAAATATTAATTCTTTATGACGTTCTTGTGGCCTTATTAGCATCCCTCCACAAGGAAGCTGGAACTATGGAGACAGTCTGGTTCATTGCCATAAACAGAGAAGCAGATGTACCACTGTCCTAATAGCAATCTGCCTTACTGCCATGACAGCTAGTAGCAGCTGCAAAAATGGAAATTTTCCATGCTTTGTCCTATTCCTCACTGTGGTGTGGACTTGCACATGCAGCTAAGGCTGTTTAAATGTTGGTAAGGATAGGGGTTATAGAATAAAGCAAAAGAATACACAAAGAATTAATTGAGATAAATAGTCTGAATAAGAGAAGTTAACAGAAGTTTACAATGGTCAATATTTCAAATGGTGTAAGACATTGAAAGAATTCAAGGTTAGCACACTTGTTTGTTCTTTGTATTTTATGTTTTTCATGAATATTTTGTGATCATCACAAGGTTTATGCAAATCTTGATGTAGTCTCACTCTCTTCACTGGGATATATCATGCGTCCTGTAAGTCTAGTGTCTACAGACTTGTTTGTAAGATTAAGGGTGAAGTAGAAGGAAAAGTCTGAAATGAGAGAACCTTGTTCATGAACATTGTGGGGAAGGACGGCAGAATTAGTTTTAAAATGTTATTCATGTCAGTTGTAAAATTGCAAAAGAATGAAACTGCTTGTACTGGTTTGAGGCCAGACAGATCCTCTCTTGCCCCAAGAGGGACAAAAGAATGACACTCACACAAACAGACTGGAGAGTGATGGAAAGTTTAAATGGAAAAGCAATTGGTGAAACTACAGAAGACTACAAAGCACAGTGACGAGAACATCCCAAAGCTTACAGAGCCCCTTACATAACACCCAAAGGCTTCCCAGTTCTTCCCTTCTCCCACCTGAGGGTATACCCAAACCCCCAGGGCTCTTTCTTCCCCCCTCACTGCTAGGCTGGTCTCAGGCTGGCCAGGTCTGAGACTGCCCCCCCCCTCCCCCCCTTCTCCTCCTGGCACTAGGCATAGACAGACCTAAGAGGCCTTGAGATACTCCCCTACCATTACCCAATAGGGAGCATCTCCCATGGGAGCAGAGAGGGAAGAAAGAGGCAGAGAATGACTTTGCAGACGGACTGATAGGGGGCAGGATTTATGGGTAGAAATACGCCGTTTCCTGTGTCCACCTTATTGGGTTGACACTTGGAACACCACAGGTGTGGCTTATGTGGCAGCAACAGGAGGCAGCCAGCCTGAACTGCCACACTGCTTAACACAGAATAACTCAAAAGGCAGTTGTACACAAAATTCTGTAAAACGTATGTCACACCTAACTCATCCATTAGATTTCTGCACGACCTGGCTTGCTGTGCTTGACAATGTAAAGGATTTGACTTAGAAGTCTTACAAATCTTCCTGCACGGAAAGCGAATTCTGCAGGATTTCACCTGCTCTACAAGGCCTGGCCCAAATATTTAAGAATTATAGACAGGTTTTCAAAGACCTGCTTAAAGAGGTGCATCTGACAATGTTTTCTGAATGATGTCAAATAGTTTTAAGGGTTTGTTGTGGGTTTCTTGCCCCTCATTGACAGAATTTCAGAATACCTTAAGAACGCCTCAGCCAACCCCAAGGCTTGCCTATAGCAATATAATTCACAGCCTCACCTTTGAAAAGAAAAGAATGAATTTTAAATGTTACAAGAAAAATGGGGTTTATATAAATTTAGGTAGAAAAGATTGAGCTGGATATTAACAAATTTTAACAACACATCATCTCTGCTTGATCCCAGCAGGGTTCATGGCAGCTATTGAAAGCTGATGATAGAGATGGAATACGTTCTACACCTGCAGAAAAGATTTCTTCACTGAAAGGGTTGTCAAGCACTGGAACAGGCTGCCCAGGGAAGTTATTGAGTCACCAACCCTGTAAGTACTTAAAAATATGTAGATGTGGCATTTACAGACATGGTTTACTGGTGGACTTGGTAGTACTTGGTTTACAATTGGACATGGTGCTCTTATACATAATTTCCAACCTAAATGGTTCTATGATTCTATGCAACTGACACTGAGCAGCAATATCCACAAATAACACTTGCTAGTCTTGTCTCTAGCTAGTCTTGTCTCTTGTAAGTTTATCTCAGACTTCCTTGGTCCTGTGTAACCACCAAATATTTCACATGGCCTCCAGCAGTCTCACATCTTGATTGCCCTCCAAATGTTTACAATTAGAAAGGGCACTCATAACATCAACTTTCAAAATTCAGAGTAGCGAGAATAATTTTGTTTGGGCTTTTTCTTTCATACTTTTGTGTGAGAAATGAGCTGAAAGGGACCGCTGGAAACACACATGAACATGTTCATGGAGAAGCAATCAGAACTGCTCAACCTTTTTGGCCAGTCTTTCACCAGCTCTAATTTCAGATTCTACACTGGCCAGCAGGTTCATGAAACAACAGCTGAGACTGTTTACTTCCACCTAAAAGCAGCCTCCGGAGCAGGTCTTCCTAGTTCACTGCTGATTCCATGATTCCCAGAAGAACAAATAAAATTCAATCTGTTTCTTATTCTATGGGACCACAAGAGTTTGTGTTCTCCCGTGTGCTTACTGTCATCTCTTCAGCATTAGGCACATCATGAGGAAAAGGGGAATTTATACTGTAAAGGAACAATGGGAAACAAATATCTGTGATTATCAGTACCTGAGCCAGGCCAAATAGGGAGGTCAATCATATTGTGAGGTTTTCCATGAGTCTCATGTGTCCTACAGCCTCTGGGACCAAACACTGGGCAATGTAATGCATCATGAAGGGACTGCAACATTTTAAGGGCTGCTGTAGTCATACACAGGAAATGCTCCCACTGCACCAGGCAGTGCTGCACAAACCACAGCTCTGTTTCCAGGCACTCTCCTGCAAATGAAGCAAAATAAGAGGGTGGGAGAAGCTAGCTCAGACCCTACATCCTACTAGGTGCAAGTGATTGTACACTTAGTAGGAAGTATATTACATCATATGGGACTGAAGCAATTTATTTATCCCTCTCCCGAAGCAAGAGGAAGGGGCATTTCTCAGAGCACATGTGACTGGTAGGCAGGTAACCTCCTAAAATACTAAACAGTTCCTCAGCTGTTCCAGGAAGAGCCTAATGCCCTATCCTAACTCTCTGGGTATGGCTGGTGCTGGTAAGTTCTCCCTCACACGGCACTGCCCTCCTGCAGAAGCTTTTATCCAGCATGCCTTCCTGGGACATCTATTTGCATTTGGAAGAGGCAAGCAGCTGCACCTTCAACAAACTACTTCTCAAGCACCTGCTGCATGTTTTGGTCATCCAGCTGGTGAACATTTCTATACTTTCACTCAGCCTGCCTCTCCTTACCCCTGAGGTGATGATATGTTCTCAGAGGTGGCCTCAGATCCATGGCTAATAAGGAAAATCATTCTTGGAACCGTTCCTGAATATTGGCAGCCTTATTGCTTCACATCTTAAAAATAAACCAGATTTTTAGTATCACTGAGTATGGAGTTTGTAAACTCCAGATAATACTTGCATGTCAAAGATGATGGGGCTATGCTCTATGCCATGATGAGCTTTAAATAAATCCCTGTACTATACAGGAATCCTCTAGTTTGCTTTAAAACCCCTTATTTATTTTTATCTCAGTGTCTTTCACAGAGTATGCAAACAGTGGTTAAGCCTTTTCCAAGCTAATTCCTTTGTGTTCTCTGAAGTTCTCCAAAGGCAGGCACAGCGACCTCCTACCCTGCAGCCATTATCCCCATAACAACCAGCATAAACCCGTGGCAGAGCTTGGCAGACCCACTGCTCTGCTCCCAGCCCACTCCTCTCAAAGGGAGGGAGCATACCCTTATAGGTTAGTCTATGTCCATACACTAAATGCAGGCCCTGGCTATCTACGTTTTTAGCATACACTTTATATGCCAGCTAACTGAGCTGCCTGTCAGGTGGCTGTAAATGAGGGAATCACTTGAGATTCTTCAACATTGATTAGGAGATAAATGCATACAAACTTCAACCTGCTTCCCTTTACCCTGATCAGGAGCTGCCCATTAAACAGCTTGGGCTGTTTAACGAGTAAGGAGAGCACTTCTGATCAAACTGAGAAATACAGCTAAGGTGGAGCTACTCTGCTGCAAGCAGGTAAGTTTCTAATCAAAGCACTCTTCCAGTCTCTTCAGAATGAGCTGTCACACTGATGATAACCTCTTGTACCTAGGCTGTATTAATTGAGGCATGGCAAGCCCTTATTTTGACAAGCTTATTAAGGTAAGCAGAATGACTGGAGACTTTTTTTTTTTTTCTCTTTGTCTTGTAGTCAAATTTAAGAAAGTCTTATTTAAAAGCCTATTTGTTTTCTTTTTTTCCCCTGGTCATGGGAGAAATGTATGTGTCCTTTGGGGCATGTTGTAGGGGGATGGCTATTTTGCTGTGGAAACTCTAAGGTTGGAAAATGCTCTGCTCAGTTCCAGAAATTTTGGCTGATGCAATGTTCAGAAAATAGACTTCCATACTGGACCCTCTCACATAGTACAAATGCTATAAACAGGTTTTTTTTGTAGTTGGCAAAGATGTTTGCGTCTCTGAGTAGCAGAACTACAGATTGAATTCTGGAAAACATTGCTAATAATTACAAACAAAAACTGATTTGTGCAATATATTCATAAACAAGGATTTATTTAAGCTTTGGCTTCCAATTTTCTGGCTGAATTTGAGTTTTCTTGCTGATTTTGTCTCTTAGCTCCTCTGATCTACTCAGACTTTTTAATTTTTTTTTCTATTACATTTCTAGTTGCTGCTTGGGTGTATTCAGCCTCTAACATAAATCACTTACTGTATTTTGAAAGTTGGATAATGTGTTTAATGCACCCAGCATTAAAACTACACATCTGTTTTGATGTTAGGTTCATCATGCCAGCAAATAACATCATTTATCTCAATATTTTTTACTTCATATATAAATGAATAATGAGTTTACATTCACAGAGGCATTTGTAAGTGGCACGGGTTTGTGTGGGTTGGTTGTTTGGGGTTTTTTTTCCCTTTATTCTAGGTTTTTACAACACATTGTTAGCTCTTCTAAAAACTTTGCTGCCTTTTTTTTTATTTATTTAATTTATTTCTGAGGTTTTTCTAACTCTTTTTTCCTCTTTCCCCTGACATTAAGTCTCCACTATAACTACACTCAGGCTACGTTTTATACTGTGTCTAGCGTGGAGATTTCTGTGGTTTGTGGCCCTGAACTCGTAGGCAGTGTTCATCACTGCTGAACTTAGTCTGTCCCTGGCCTGTGTGAGCACAGAGCTGCCATATATGCATCTTTGGTGAAGGGGGAGACAAGACTGGGGGGGTGACTATCTTGCTTTCCACTTTTTTGCTGATACCAATGCAGCGTGGGAAGGGAATGCAACAATCTAGTTACTGGGTTTAAGTATCAAAGCTACAATTTTTATTGAAATACAATAATTCAGGCTTCAGTGGTGCCTGGCAGATAATAGACCCTGTGGTAGTAAGTGTTCATAAAGCTTGAGGCCACCACGTGCCCTGGACTGCAAGGCAATGTGACCCTCAACAACTCTTCCCCTTGCTGCCCTTGTGTCTCCCAAACCACAATATTCTTGTCAAGCCGTTTAACAAGAATCATGTTTCCTTGTGTTAAGTCATACCCAAGCACTATTTTACACTCTTCCTTCTCCACCCTTTATAGGGACATAGGCCTAAAAGAAAGCACTTGGCTTTTGAAGTAATGCCTGTACTATTGCAGGCACTTATTTCATATTGTTCTGTTTAAAAATATCATAAAGCCCCACTCCGAGATGGAAAGAAAATTGTTACTGAAAGACAGGTTGGAACTCTAGATTTCTGAGTCAGAAACTTAGTTTCAGTTTCCAGACTAAGTTTTTAGGGAATCAAACCCTTTTACTTAACATATGAATGTTGTCCTCCAGTTTAACTAATGCCTTTGCCTCCCTGTTGTTTACTAACAATGATGTGTTGGTAAATCCCACTCATTTACATCTGCACTCTGTTCCTACTAGACCTACCAAGTCCTTTAATTCCCACAAAGTGTATCCCTGCTGTATGAAACTGAGTAAGATGTTTGTGGAGTCATGCAGCACCTGACCTAACGTCACCACATCCTCCTAATTTCATGTCTGGCTCCTTCAGTACTGAAGAAGATGCTAGTTCAGCTCTTAATTTACTTCTAACAGATAAATTCCCTGATAGTGAGAATCTTCATCCTACTTTCAAAGACAGCCATGAACACCTCTCCCAGCAGAGGTAGTCCTCTCACACAGCAAATCAAATGTGATGCTAAAGGCGCCATTTGATGTTGGGACTAACCCAACTATTATTATTTGCTTCCTAATTTTGATTTTTATACACTGCCAGATTTGCATCTGTAATGGTGGCTAAATTAGGAAAATTAAACTAACAGCACCAGACTGGGTGGAACGGGAAAATAGGAATAGGACATGTTCTGTGTCTCTTCTTATTTGGCTTCTGTTTTCCTGTAATCTCTCAAAATATGGTGACTTTCCTGGAGGAAAAAAAAAAATCCTATGTTTTATATAATTTTTATACATGTGCATGTATTGATTATTTTTTATAAATGAAAGTGTATGCACATATAAAGGAAATTAGAAATTATCTTGTCAACACCTAAGAACAGAATGTTAGGGTTTGGAAGGAATCTTGAAAGATCATTTACTCCACCCCCCCACTGCCAGAGCAGGGTCACCTAGAGTAGGTCACACAGGAACGTGTCCAGGTGGGTTTTGAATGTCTCCAGAGAAGGAGACCCCACAACTTCTCTGAGCAGCCCCTTCCAGTATTTTGTCACCAGTGAAAACTCTCCTTTTGTTTGCGTGGAACCTCCTGTGCTCCACTACATTACTGCCTGTAGTTCCTGAACTAATAAATGACAGAAATACAATTCTGTGTCACCCCTGGTGGTATTTAAGAGTTGTCTAGGTGTAGTGTTTCAGGACATGGTTGGCAAAGGACTTGTCAGTGTTTGATAATGACTGTACTCTGTGATCTAAAAAGTCTTTTCCAATCTAGGCAATTCAGCAATTGTGTGTGTGCTATGCACGTACTGGTAAGAGATCCTCTTCTTTAAACCAAATGGCACAGGCAACCTCAGTTCTATCCCTGCTTTCTGTGCACATTTTCTGGAGATGTCAGAGAATCCAAAATCCAGAGGTGCTACTGTTGGGCCAACAGGCAGCATATGAAGCAGGTTTGCCATTTCAGCTTTACATCTTCTGGGTTTTTTAATGGCTCAGCATCAAGATTTCAAGAAGCTTGTACCAATCAAATATAGAGCTCCAGAGTATCCTTAAAATAGATAAATACCAAGCCTATTTTTCTCATTAAGGGCCATTGCAACTTCCATGGATTGGTGTTTCCAGTCACACAAATACTGGAATCTCAGGCCAGCTGAATTTAAGGGAATGCATCCTGACACAATAGGTGAGGAAGTTCACAGATACAATGAGTTCAGATGATGCTGGTGCCCAAGTTCATGTGAATGCAGGCAATAAAACAGCAGGACACTGGCACCAATTTTTCACTTCTAGCTTCAGAAAGCTCATCGGGTGGAATGAGAAGAAATGTGTCTCTCTGGGACCAGCAGCAGGTGGTGGCCTAAGGTCAGATGTGATCCTCAAAATGGGTCAGTGGATGTCATGACAGTCTCATCATGCAGTTGTTCTCTCTCTTTCTAAGCTATTCTAGGAGAAAAGATGGGGGGAAGTCTTGTATGCACTTTTTTAATGGCACCTCTCCATAATGTCAGTGAACTTGAGCTCTGATCTTGCGGTCAGCAATGCATAAGCAAACTGACGACTCTATGCCTGGAGCCATGGTGAAGTCCACTGGGTTTGGCAGGAACACCAGTCTGGCCATGACCAGAGCCTGGGAAAGGAGTATTTTACATCTGTGATGCAGTTCCAAACTTGAAAGTAAATGAATTATCTAAACATACCTAAAGATTCAGAAGTTGCTACTACATCTTTCTTTAGCCCTATTGCAATCAAAAAGCATTTCTACTTCCTTGCATCAAACTAGACAGGCCAAAAGTGTGTGATGTTTTCAGTGATGACGCAGCATACCCTGCAACAGTGTTTCTTCAAGAAGTGTGGTGTTGTTCATCCTGCCACTGTACATATGCACACTAATATAGATTTGCCCAGCTCTTTTATTCTTTGTTAATGGAGAGTGACTTCTTTATCTATTGTATAAAAATGTCTCTTGACTAAATTCCTTGAGCTATAAAGCAGTATAAATTTTTTTTTCACCTAGATCCTGATGGACAGCAAAATCCAAGGTGTGACAAATGGCACCTGACATCCAGGAAGGAATATATCCTTAAGAATAAATCCATATCTCCAAACTCTCTCTAATTTTATAGGACAGCCTTTCATTCTAGATCCATATCTACTGTGGTTTCACAAAGACCAGATCTTATTTCTCAGTCCCTGTGAATACAAGTATTACAAAAGTTCAGCTACAAAACTAAGTTTCTGTGTTCTTCAGAAACCTGGCTGAAGTTCCTTGCTTTTCCTCTGAATTTTGTATTTAGTCTCAGAATGCAAAATGTAATTGGGAAATATACCCACAGTTTCAGTTGGGCAGCAAAAGACAGAGATTACTCATCCAGAGGTATACTTTGCATGTAGTCCAAGAGAACCTTCTCTTTTAGTTCTAGTAAGATACAGTCTTTCAGGGTGGAGAAAAAGTATATAATAAAGTTTAGATTAAGGCATCATAGTCTTTGAGTATAACACCCTTTCGGTGTTATGAGTAGATTTGTTGAAATATTGAGCCTTAAGCAGATATTAGTGAAGTGTTGGAGAGAGAGGAGTTGGCTCTCTTTCCTTTGCGTGTTTGACAGAGACTGAAATATGCTTTTCCTTAATCTGTTACCAATGGCCACAAATTTTTCATAAGGGCAGATAGATGTGGTTATAAACACACATCCACGCTCCATGCTTCTAAAGTCTCTCATCACAATATTATATCAACAACTATGATATCTTGACATTTTTTCTTTGCTGCAGCTATAAACCATTCTTTTATAACACTGAGAACACTTCATTCCCTGCTGCTTTCATGTGGAGGTCTTCCTAATCATGGATGATTTTATGCTTCCTCATTTGTCTTTATAATCTGGGTGATAACCACAATGTGGTTCATCATTATTTCATCACAGCGTTTTGGAAACGAAAGGATATAGGTAACAGGGAAAACTGCTCTACAGGAGGTAGAAGAGACCACATAGATAAAACACCACAGGTCTTTGACAGGACACGTTCAAATGATATTCTAGGGTTTTTTTCTCTAAATTGCTCTGGCCTTTTCAGATGCAAATTTCTTTTACCTTCAATTAGCAATAAGTTTCTGTCTAGGATTTAAGAGGAGAAACTCAAAGGGCAGGAAGTGTGGGTGTTGGACAAGCTGTGCATGCTCTGCCTTGAAAAACCTGTCAGCGTTTTGCAAACATGAATACAACAGAAAGGATGTCTGAGAGGTGGGTCAGAAGTTAACAGGATTTTGCCCTACTATGGAAACTTAAGCCGCAGATCGGAAAGTGTTTATGTGATATCACAGTTTGAGTGACAACTGTCAATAGGTGTTGGATGGAGGTGAGGTCAGTATAGATTTTTTTCCAAGACTGTCTGCTGGTATTGCCTGTCATAAGATAGCTGTCATTTCCAAATCACTCCATACATTCAGCAAATGTAAGGCATCAGCATGCTGGCAGAAACACTGAGGCAGCAACTGTTACAAATTTGTTTTTTTCGAGACGGTGGTGTAGTGGATATAAATTTTCTACGCTTATAAAATATTTGGGAGGCCACATAGACTTGGCAAAAGCATTAATTAAGGTATTTTACTTAAAATTGTGTGTGTTTAGTAAATTTATGGTGTGAAAATCAGTTCTTCTAAGACCTTTAATTAAGTACCCCAATGTATTTTATGTTTCTTTTAATGGACAGAAAATGACTTTTGCTCAAACAGACTTCATTGTACGGTGTTATGCATTTTTCATCTGACATGGGGAAAAAATCAATTATTTTAAGAGTTCTGTTCTTCTGGTAGTTCATTTAAGTGAATTCTTACTGTGTTAAATGATCATCAGTATTTTCTTTTTACATAGCAACTCTTGTAAAAGTATTGTAATGCACACAAAGAAACGTAATTTGCCATCACGTAGAGAACATTAGTCTTGTGCCTTTTATGGACTCGTGAACTCCTCAGTTTCAACCACAGTGCTTTAATTTCTATTTGGGTAAAATCTGGGGGCAAATGAAAATGAAAGATTAAGTAATAGGGAAGCACTCACAGATTTAAATATATCTTTTATTTATTGCAGCTAAGGGGCTGTAATTCTGAAGAGCCCATTTGTCTCACTGTAATTCTAATAAGTCCGGTAGAATAAATGATTAATTGTCTCCATGTGACCTCAGAATCTGGTCTGAAATAGTTACAATGTGCTTTGGATTGTGCAGAAATAGTTGTATTGAAAGTGACACCCACATATGTGTAATAGGACTTCACAGAAGAATTGAATCTGACTTTGTTGGTATCAAATTAATTTTTTGACAGGCACATAAGTAAAAGATGAATTTGACCTTTTGGTAAGATTCTAAATTTTCTCTTCCAAATCCATAGAAAGTAAGACCTTCCCCCTTATCTCACACTCCAGATTTTTTAGGTCAGGGGCTGCTTCCGATATTTGCTTCCACCAAATCATACACCTCTTGACATTGGTATTGGGGTGAGGGTCTACAGCTTTAAGAAAATAGTTCCAGAAACAATCATGTGCTCTTTCAACTGTCTTCACCACTACCAAAACAAGAAAGGTAATTTCTAAAAAGGACAAGTTCAGCAGACTTCAGTAGATCTTACACATATTTGTGTGTAAAGTTTTTTTCCAATGTGGAAAAGAATGGTAACTCATCTTAAGTATAAATGCACTAAGTTTGCCACCCTGCTGATAATCCTTGGTTTGTTATTAAACCTTGTATTTGTAGCAGTTAAAGTATTAAAAGGCATTTTAGTAGAACTTAGCCTATTTTAAATAGTTTACAGCAATTTCTCACACATCAAGTTTTCAATATAATGTACTTCTATGGTAATATTTTCATAATTTTGAGTCACACTTCTTATTTCAAATTTTTTATGAACAGTCACAACCTATTGGAAATGTAGGCAACAGTAGTCTGTTTAGAAATTTGGTTGAGATTTGTAGTTTGGGGTTTGTTTTGGGTTTGGTGTTTTGGTTTGGTTTTTTTTGGTGTGTGTCTGTTTTGTTTTAAGATGCAGAACTATGATTTGGGTATGCTGCAGGTCCTTTCAGTTTAATTTTACAATGTTTACATTGGAGTAGCTCAGGAAGAGGCAGATGTCCAAGGGTGCAGGCTCTAGAGGTCTGATGATTCATGGAGAGGTGGGGTCAGAAGTTCCTGTCCCAGTGATTCATCCCTCCTTTGTCATGGCAGCCAGCTGGGTGGCATGCCCAGAGCTGAGGGCCTGGTACCTCAGTTTAAATCATTATTGATTTCAGTTTACACAAATATCCCTGGCTGTGAACTGGTGCAGCTGAGGGCTCTGATTCACGATCCCTGTCAGACTTAAAAGTGGTGGCTGAAGAGCTTTCTGAGCACAACAGTCTCTTTAGCAACTACATCTAATTCCATGCAACCTGGGAACCAGATCCTGGAATATTTTTCCAGCCATTTGTGAAGAATTACTCTGTTTTGTTCTGCTCAGTCCTTGTACGCTTGAGTGAGAACAATGTAAAACAGAAAAAATACAAGTGAAAAACAGCTCAGAAAAAGGATTCTGAAAGAGCAGAAGAGCTTCATGTTACAGGGGGGAAAGGAGGAGGACAAGGCATGCATTCAAACGTGATCACATCAAGAAATAACAATGACATTTTTCTAAGCTCTGCAAATGTTTTTGACAGAAGAACTTTATTTACATTTTAGTGGGAAAAGTTAGAACCACAGGAGAAAATGTCTTTTTTTTATAGAAGACCAGAAACTTTCCTCTGGTACAAATTCTTCCTATGGCCAAGAATACTTTTCTCTCAGTGTGAAAAGATTCAGACAAATTTTGAAGAAGTAAATGTTCAAATGTCACTAGGAACATTGTTTAAAAGAAGTGAATGTGTGTGTGTGTTGGTTGTGGGATAGTATGCACAGGGAAGTCTCCTATTGAAACTAATCCATCAAACTAGCAACTGTGACAATCTAACCTCTCTATAACCCCACATACAGGTAAAATGTCCAGGGGTCATTCTTCCCCTGCTCTCAGTCCTGGTCAGGCCACACCTTGAGTACTGTGTCCAGTTCTGGGCTCCTCAATTCAAGAGAGATGTTGAGGTACTGGAACATGTCCAGAGAAGGGCAACGAAGCTGGTGAGGGGCATGGAACACAAACCCTATGAGGAGAGGCTGAGGGAGCTGGGGTTGTTTAGCCTGGTGAAGAGGAAGCTCAGGGGAGACCTCATTGCTGTCTACAACTACCTGAGGGGAGGTTGTAGGCAGGTGGGGGTTGGTCTCTTCTCCCAGGCAACCAGCAGCAGAACAAGAGGACACAGTCTCAAGTTGTGCCAGGGGAGGTATAGGCTGGATATTAGGAGGAAGCTCTTCACAGAGAGGGTGATTGCCCATTGGAATGGGCTGCCCAGGGAGGTGGTGGAGTCGCCATCGCTGGAGACGTTCAAGAGGAGACTGGATGAGGCACTTAGTGCCATGGTTCTAGTTGATTGCTTAGGGCTGGGTGATCAGTGGGACTGGATGATCTTGGAGGTCTCTTCCAACCTGGTTGATTCTATGATTCTATGAAAATAAGTAAATGGCAGCAACCTGCTGAGCCACTGATTCATCTGTAGATTAGACAAAATTTGGACTCCTTACGTCTCATGCAAAAGATGTGTTATCTTCTAGGCAAAACTGGGTTTTCAAAGGAGTTTTTGTTTGATTCGTTTTTGCTCCATGAAAACACCCCCACACTTCCAGCTGCCCAGAATTCAGGAGTCTTCCAAACCACAGGTGTGTGAACAGAACAAAGCCCATTTTGCAATATCCCCCTGACTCCCCATATGTGTAACAAGTGCCACACTTCAGTGCCAGGGTGGTCTTGACAATCCTCCAGCCTTGACAAGTCTTTCTGACTAGTCCTGCTCCAAAAAATGGTCAGGAAGAAGGCTTGAAACAGGAATACGACAGGGCCAGGCACAGAGTAAGATGCAGTTAGATTTCATGGAGATGAGTAGCATTGCTAATTCAACTATGCAATATACCTGTGCAAACAAATAGTTTGGCATCATGTATCTTTGCAGTCACATTTCTGTCCTGGCAACTGCAAGTTGCCTATCATTAGGGATGGGGCAGGAAGATGCAATTTCTTTTGTTTTTGTAGTGCAATTATTGGATGTGAAACCTGCAGCTCACACCCGCCGCATTTTGAACCTGTTACTGCAGTTCATTTGGAGGTATCCCTGACCCCCTTGGAACAGGTTAGTGGCTTCCTGCTTTCTTTATGGTATCTTGACCTACTTCTGACTTGCATTTTATTTACGGGTTCATTTCAAAGTGCTGGTTTTAATGTACAAAGCTCTTTTTGGACTGGGTCCTGTATATCTCCAAAATTACCTGTCTTTTGTGTTTTGCTTCAAGAGTTCAAATTACCTAGAAATTTTTGAGGTAAGGTGCCTGAAGCTCTACACCACAGGACAAGGCACTGATGGTAGGTTATACTTGGCTGTGTAATACCTTTCCTCTGTATATGTTGCCCTTCTGGATAACTATTTTTTTTTTTTCTGCAAAGCTAAAAAGATAAGAGCTATGTTATGGTTTTGTCTGATTGACCTGAAGACTGTATTCATGTTAGATTAATTTTGAGAGCTGCTTTGGTTAGCCTTTTGCATTTTGTTGTAAACACATACAAAAACATTCCCTGTGACTCATTAAGTAAATAGGAGTAAATGGACTAATCAAGTAAATAACAGTAATCATGTGGTAGGTAGGAGTACACTGGCTCATAGTGTTTGTAAGGGTTTTGAAATCTGCCTTTGGAGTGTCACCTGAAACCTTTAACTGGGCATTCAGATATAACCATTTTTCATGGACAATTTCAGTTGAACATTGACAGCAGTATGTGTTAGAATATACTAGGATACCAAGCAGCACTATATGTGATGGTTGTTTGTAAATTTTTATTTATTTATTTGTGTTGCTCAATTGAGGCAATTTACTGTTGGCTGAAAGCCAAAAGGCTCATCCACTTCTCAGAAAATGGCTCCTCAATCCCAGGACTGGAAGCCTCTGAAAAGAACCAATGGCAAGAACAAACCACACAGTGTGCATAAGGCAATGCTTCAGGAGTTGGTTTAAAATTTTCCTATTCTAGCCCTAGGCTTTAAGGAGGGAAAAGTTCTTTGCAGCAGTGGAGTTTCATTATGGAAATAGCACAAAATCTTTGCTGATTAGTAACATTCTTTGGGTGTGCTTACTTACTAGTGGCATACCTTTCTTTTCTTGAAGCATGACGCTGCCTTTTGGCATCTTGCAGCAGCCACACTGGGTCCCAGGAACTGTTCCCAAGTGTGCCAACCATGGCTTTTGCTGGCTGTTTAAGACAGTTTTACATATTGGTCTGTGGAGCTTTTTATGGCAGGGAGGGGAAAGCGCCTATCAGAAAATGTTATCTGCCAACTCTAAAGTTGAAAAGGGTTTGCTCAAGTGTAATTTTCTTTCTAAGAGGTGGGAAACCCCAAAACCCTCAGGTGAATTCATATGTCCTAGAGCTACTATTGTTTTATAAACTATTTTAATCTCAGCACAGCACATTCTTTGGGTTTCTTCTTGGGCAGTTTCTCATTGACTTCTCTTCTTAACGATGTGAGTTACTCCAAACAAGAACTGTGATATCTTTAACAACTGTAGCTCTTCTGCATGGTTTGGTATATACCTGCTTGACTAAAATCAGGAATTAGAAAAAATAAATATTGAAACAGATTAAGGATTTCAGAGTTTGTTCTTGAATATTCATATCGACAAGAGCTCTGCATAGCCACATGCCTTGATAATACAGATCGATTTTTATTTTATTTATTTTTAATCTTTATTGCTTTTGTTTAGCTGTTTTCTTGAATTACATTTTCTCTAAACTACAAATGTTATCAAGCTTGCACAGTTAAAGATCAGGGGAAAAAAAAATAGAACAAGTAAAAGTAAAGAGAAAAAAAATCCTTTCCTGCCTTTGCAGCTGGCAAGGGCCCCTAAACAGCAGGACCAAGCTGTTCTGCTCTGTGTGAGAGGATAAGTTGATAGCTAGTTCAGATTCAGCAAGACAGTTTAAGCAATGCCCCCAAAGTACTTTGATGTAATAGCTCTTCATTACCTGTAAAGAAAAAAAGAAAAGCTAACAATCTTATGCATTGCCTTGTGGTACATGCTAACCAGACAGGCCATTCACTAAAGGAGCAGGGTAAAGTTGAGAGAGACTGGCAGAGATGTTTGTGCTACCGTTGCTCTTGCTGCTTCCCATGTGTCTGGAAATGGTCCAGATACATGCAAGAAACATCTGACCTCAAGATATCAATGAGCACTTCAAAGTGCCAATCTGGTCATTCATTTTGACTGTCATCATGGCCAAAAAATTGAGAAGACAACAAAGCTGATCAAGACCATGCTGTGTATGTTCTCTGAGATAAGAACAGATAAGACAAATAAGAAAGCTATATAACCATGCTCCTCCTCTGCTAATAATATTGTGACTGAATAATGGAATTCATACCCGAATAATGGAATTCATACCCAATTCATGCTGCCTTTAGACACTTGGAATTGGATTGAAAATGCTATTTAACACTTAAATGCAGCCAGTTGCTGGGTGTGGGGCCAATTAATAGTGGAGGAAAAAAGGCTGTTCTCTTTGAGTTGTTCTGCTGCCCAAATTAGAAAAGGCCAGGCAAACTCCACATACTTCTATGAGACTCTTAATAGCAGGCATGATAATTCAGGCCAAGAAAATACAGGCATGGAAAAAGCTGAACATCTTGACAGTGGTTGAGGATATACACAAAACCAAACTGTTCTTGGCTTGGCTCTAAAACAGCAGCTTCTCAGGAGTTCCACACAACTTTTGAAGAGCTTGCAAAGTGAAAACTCAAGTGTTTAGGAGACCTGGGGTCATAACCTCAACTGCATAGCTGTTCTTGGTATGATTTAACAGTGTAGGAATAGCTTTCCCTCTCACACTGGATGAGAAAAGACAACTCCTTGTTCAGTCATTGTTAACTTTGCTGGTTCTAGGAAAAGAAATAGGTAATATGAGCATTGCTTCAGGCCAGAACCTTCAATACAGTAAATTGGATCCTTGTATTTCTATGACTAATACCATTGATTATCACCAGCTGCAAAGTGGGCCCCAAAGAGTATAAAACAATAGTGCATTAGAATGAACAATCTATTTTCATATATCCAGAATGATTATGTCTCTCTAGAGATGGAGCTAGGCAGAGTTACAGTCAATTATCACTAGTTCCTTTTCATTGGAAAAAGGAAAAAAATAAATGGTTACATCCATGTGTCTTTGTGCTTGTTTTTATCAATATTGGTTTTAGCTTAAAACTAACAGATGCTCTGGAAATCAAAATGCAATCTACTTTAACAAGGCATGCTTCTATGCTTATACCACTAACTTCTTGTTTTCATTTAATTATCATCACATGCTTGATCTTATTTGTTTTCTGTAAAGACTCAGCCTTATTTACACTATTTTATGCTTCTCCTACCAATTTTTTTAAGTTACACCTGCAGATTTTTATCTGCTTTCCCTCAGCATAAAAGCCTCAGGATCAGCATTTTTCCATTCTCCCATGAAAAGTGATGAGGTCTTGCAATGGCTTCAGTCATATGATCTGTCTCCTCGCTGCCTTCACCAGGAGCAATAGCATAAAGCGAGAGCTCTTCCAGCAGCACTTTACTGAAGTCCCTGTGCAGATGCCTTGCACATTTCACAGTAGAATTAGTAACAGCAATCATTGTGGAAGACTGAAACTGTCCCTGCTCAGATCTGCTCCTGGCAGTGAGTGATGACAGATCTGTTCCTTTCACTTGACACTGCAAGATGTCCACCCACTGCAAAGCTGCATGGTTCTGAGGCGCTAACTCACATCACGGGAACAAGCAAAACTTGGCTGTGGTACCCAAGGCTTTCGCTGCCTGACATACTGCACTGTCAGGCTTTACAAGGCACAGTAGATCTCCACATTTGGACTCTACTGCATACCATGTACTTTCCCCTCTCATTCATTCCCTCTTTCTTTAATTTGTCATATGAAGTTCTCTTTATTCAGAGTACATGTGTTCCTGATCTGTACATAGAGAATGTAGTAAGAGTTCACTTAAAATGTGTGGCTTGAATGGATAAGCAGCCTTTGTGAAGTGTTCTTTGATGAATTTTAAACAGTAGCACTGACTTGTACTGTTTGAAATAAATTTGCAGTGCTTTCTTCTGCCTGAAACAAAAATTGACTCAATAACTCTTCATAACTCCCAGTAATGTCCTTAAAATTACAGCTTCTAGGATAGATAAGTTGGATATCTTCCACATAACAATTCTACTTAAGATTTCTTGTCCCCATCCAGGGGAGGAGGTTGTATTTTAACCATAGGTTTGTGGTTTGGCTTTGTTTTTTTCCAAGTTTCTTTTAGAGGAAACTGAACAGTTGAATTTTAGTGCACTCTGTCTCGTGAAACCTAATTGCAAGTCCAAGTGCCTGTTGGTTGCCCTCCATGGATTCCACTCAGGTTTGTCTTGTAAAAAGAACAGTGTTAAGAAAATAAACCCCAGGATTTTACAGTATGTTGGTGATAGCTTTAACATATAGAATCATAGCATGATTTCAGTTGGAAAAGATCCCTAAGATCACAGAGTCCAACTGTCCACCTAAGACCACCATGAACGTTAAGCTGTGTCCCAAAATGCCATGTCTACATGATTTTTAAACACTTCCAGAGATGGTGACTCCACTACCTCTCTGGGCAACCTTTTCCAATGCCTGACCACTCTTTCAGTGAATAATTTTTTCCTTATATCCAATCTAAACCTTTCCTGGCACAATTTCAGGCCATTTCTTCTTATTCTATCACCTGATACTAGGGAGAAGAGACTGACCCCCACCTCAGTACTCCTTTCAGATATCTGTAGAGAAAAATGAGGTCTCCCCACAGCCTCCTCTTCTGTGGACTAAACAATCCCAGTTCCCTCAGCCACTCCTCACCAGACCTGTTTTCCAGACCTTTCACCAGCTTTGTTGCCCTTCTTTGGACACCAGCACCTCAATGTCCTTCTTGTAGTGAGGAGCCCAAAACCGACCTTAGTGTTCTAGGTGCAGCCTCACCAGTGCCAAGTTCAGGGGCATGATCAACTGCCTACTCCTGCTGGCCAAACTATTCTTGATCCAGGCCAAGATGTTCTGAATAATTATGTGGTTTAGGTGACTTACTGGTTTTATGACTGCCCATGAAAAGACTGCTTTTATCAGTTTTGCTTCTTTGATTTATGGAAACTAGGGTGAAACAGAAGGGGAAAGTACACAATATTTAGAAGCATTAAATATTTCTATATATTATTCACTGAGGCATGTTCTTATTGGATGCTGGAAGCGGCCACAACTAAAAATCTGCAGAAAACAGCTATCCTAAAGGGTACAACTTGTGCTCTTTTTGACCTAACCCAATGAAGATGGTACAAACTAATGTATATATGTACGTATGGGTTACCCCTTGGTTCAGAGAGCTTGATTTCCTTTTTCTTCTTTTTTTCTGCTACATTAGAGCTAATGAAGTGCAGAACAGCAAAATGTGAGTTTAATTCATTTTGAAGACAAGGCATGTAAGAAATTAAAAGTAACTTGAGTATTGCCATCATGTTGGACTCGATGATCTTTGAGGTCTCTTCCAGCCTTCTTGATTCTATGATTTGGCCATTTGACAGTAAAATACTTCAGGTTTACTAGTGAAGTGAAGGTGCCTTGTTTGAATTGTATGAGCTTTTCTTTGCACTCAAGAAGCCTCTTCCTCCCACTCAATGAGTATTTTTTTTTTAAGTCAGTTTTGAAATTAGAAGAATGAGGAGTCTAAAAATCCATCTCTGTCTTAAAAAAGCATTAATCTCAAAAAGAATTTTCAGCACAGCTTGCAGGCCAAGTTTTTGGAGTTCTCAAGTGACCAGTAGCTTTGTTAACTGTCTTCCATGGATATCCTTCAGCTTTTCATTCCATGTCCATTCATGAAAGTCTGATAACTCTAGAAAAGTAACATGTTTTGTCTTGTCCCTGGGACAAGATTACAAGGAAGGTGTAATTTCCAGATATGTTTCACCTTTTATTACTTCTCCTTGGTAGTGGCAGTATTCTTCTTTCTCCAGGGCTATTAACAAGAACTTTTCAAGGAAATGTTAACATTAAACAAAACCAAAAGGCAATAGAGCTAAGAAAATTAATTTAAAAGAAAAGAATAATTTACCAAATGTCAGTAAATTTACACCCCTTACATTCTTAACTTCATAAGTAATATTCAGCTTTGTTAAAAAAGGGAAAAATAATGAGGGAGAAGAGATACCCCATGAGGGTAATTTCTTCTTTAATCAAGCTGCCAGCATCCCTGGCTGAGCACAATGAGCATCTCACTTCAGCTAGAGGTCCTTATAAAGCCTTGCTAGGGAGGTCAGAGAGTTAAAACATCAAGTGGTAGGTGGTGTCTCCTCTTTCTTCAAACACATCTCCTTCTTTGGGTGGATCAAACACCATCATGTTGCTGTTTCATTGTATATCTGCTAATAATGGAGGTCTTCTTACAGCCCCACAATCTGTATTCATTTGAGAAAACAATAATCTAATCTTCAATATTTGTAATGTAAGCCTTTTTTTTTTTTTTTCATTTTACAAACTCCTGAAGACATAAGCCATAAAATCCCTATGCAGCAGAAAAACTCAAGAGCTTTTTAAATCAAAGATTTTGGTCAACTCACTGGGCTGTTTTCCTCTCTTTAACTGACAATACCATAACAATTTCACATGCAGCTGCATGCCTCTCCTAAGGAGAGGTTTTTGCATTACCTTTCAGTAAAGGAGATTTGCTTTCTTTGTGACCAGCTCCTTCATTTTCAATTATATTTTTTCAATTGTAGAATAGAGGTAGAGGTGCAATCCAGAGTATTATATTGGTTTCCCGTTAACTGACTGCAGTTTGAGTCTAGGCTGTGATATAAAAGAGGAAAGAAGAGAAGCAAATGAAAGGGAAGTCTAACTCTTGGTAGTGGAAAGGTCATCTTTTAAAATGTGTAGATTAATGAGCCCTATGGAGGAGTTCTCCACCTCTAGGTGTTCAAAACAGTTAATTGTAGCCCTAAGCCACTGTTACCATCTTGTGTTCACACCAATGCTGAATTGTTTTGGCTGTAGACTCTGATGAAGACATCTAAAACTGTGGCATGCCTCTCACTTGGGATTTTTAAAGGGAATGCTCAGAACCTGTGTTTCTAAAGACGCATGATCACCATTAGCACTACAGACTAGGCACAGCAAATTTGTTCAGGCACAGCAAGACCCTAACTTTTAGTTTGGTCTCACTATAGATCCCAGAGAAGGGAATCTGAGATTCCTGTACAATGTGAAATTTAGTTTCCCATTTGGAGATGACAAATAAACCATGTAAAATTTAAATAGGATATTAGGAAATTTTTTTTCACTGGAAAAGCTGTTAAACATTGGAACAGGCTGCCCAGGGAAGTGGTCAAGTCGCCATCCCTTGGAGGTATTCAAAGGACACGTAGATGTTGCACTTACAGACATGGTTTAGTGGACTTGGCAGCATTAGGTTTACAGTTGGACTTCATGATCTTAAAGATCTTCCTCAACCTAAGCAATTCTATGATACTAAATGCAAAATACCTTAAATGAAATGCTGGAGGAAACAATAAGCATAGGAGTGTCAGACTGTTCTTCCTTTCGGGAGCACAGATAACAAGCAGGGCTCGCATGGTCCACCTCCTAGAATCTCCTCTGAAGTGTGAGAGCTTACACATATAAGCTGAACAGACTCCATGCTTTCCTTTTTAAAGTCACAAAACATTGAGGCTTGTTCAACACATCTTACATAATAACCAAGTAGTTTGAGCACATGCTCCAGTGATATTTTTTTTTTTTCATATTGACACTTCTGCAATAGGTGAGGTTGTGTTCCCTCTCCAGTGTTACAATCATCAGTTTGTCTGGTGATGAGATTGTGTGCTGTTTTCAGAGCACTTGCACGTTTCTGCTTGGTTTCCAGATGCCAGAGCAGCAGAGCGTGGTTGAGTAGTTCTAGAGATTCCTGTTGTAATGTGCATGTATCTCATGTAGGTAAAAGCTGAGGGTGAAGACAGATTTGAACTATGGGCTCAAACTAAGCCAATCAGTTCAGTTTTGGATGCTCATGCCTTTTCAAAATGATACTTAGTCCTCATCTACCCCAGCCAGCACAAGCTGTCTTAGTAATTAAAAACTGTTTGCAACCAACCTTGGAAGCATGCCTCACAAGGATTGTGCTAAACCTTTTTTTATGTTGTGACTGTTGCTCCTTGATGAGCCATTATTGCTGCCTGTTCTTCAGTGCCATTTAACCCACACAGGCGACTGTGTATTTCCAATGGAGGACCCATGTGTTAGGAAGCCATTCATCTGAGTTTGCCTTAGAAATAACTCCACAACATTACTTTGTCCTGATGGCTTTTTTGTAGCTTATTCTTCCAGACTCCTACTATGTTAAGTCCTAGGATAAACCAGAAACATTGGCATTTGCATTTACAAATACATTCTCTAGTTCTAGTTAATTGGTAATCAGTTAACTCAAAGCAAAACAGTCTTTTATAGAAACATACTAAGTCAACACTTATTGTAAGTTTCCAAAAGTGTTTTTTGCTGCTTTTTCATCCTAAACTCTTTGATTTCAGCAAAGAACTGAGTTAGGATTTTCAAATATGCTTCAGCTGTAATCCACCTTTGCAATTCACAGTCTCTTTCTCAAAATCAAATATTCTAGGAAATTTTTTTTTTCCTGTAAGCTTATATGTCAGTTCCTGCTGGATCAATACACTTTATCATGGAAAACGCCTTTACAAATTTAAGAAAACCTCCCTTTCTAAGAAAGTAAACTGAAACAGTAATTAATTTTTATTATTTATTATAACTTCATGTAGGAAATTATTAATAATTCCTTGAACTCCAAATTGTGTTAAAATCGACCTTTATTTGTGTGTTGCTCTCATTACTTTTACTAAAAGAAATGCATTCAAGGCAAGCATTTTATATGATTAGATATTAAAAGACAAGTGCAATTATGGTACTGTGTAAGTACTTAAGGTCCAAAAATTAAAATGATCTTTCAGAAACTAGCTCAGTCTGTCTACTTTTGATGTTCACCAGGGGTTCTCCTCTCATGCCAGTTTCATTTCAGTAGTAAGACCTGGGCTATACTGTCTTTCGTGTGGACTTTCTGGTAGTGGGCTTCAAAAGCACTTCAGCAGTGGAGGACAGTATTATATCCTATTTTGCAGGAGATGAAAGCAAGGTGCAGAAAATCAAATTGTTTTTCCCCAAGGTCATCTAGTCAGGAAGGGGGGAAAAGAAACTTAGAACTCCTGAAAAGTGGCATAATGATACATTTCTGAAAATTCACTATTTTTTATATTCTTGTGTTAAATTTAGTTGTGAAGATATTCACAATAAGAGTAGCTTAGTGTCAAACGTTTTTCCTTTTTTTAATATCAGAATGTAACCAGGGCTTAATCCACTGTTTCTTTGTTCTTTATAAAGAAGTTGTTTAAACCAGAAGCACAGATTAGGTTTGGGGGGTAGGGGGGGAGGGAAATCCCTGTAGTTTTAGATCATTGGTGAGACTGTGGGATGTACTGCATGTTTCACTTGCTCTGTAGCATTGGAAATACAGACAACTTCACAGCAGAAATGTGTGGTTTAGGTTTGCACATATTTGTGGGAATGTTAATACTGCGTTGTGGGAATTGTGCTGAGTTCCCTGTTATCATGCAAGCAATTGCTAACTGTAGACCTCTGACTTTGTAATTTGTTCTTTATGGACTAGCCTGCAGCCAATAAGCAAAATCAATAGTCTTTGCTGAAAAGTAAGCAAGTGCCAGTGTGTTATGTGACAGGTGAAGATACATGTGCTTACCAGGGGTCAGGGGGCCACATCAAATTTCTCTCTGACTTCTTTTCAAAAAGCTAAATCCATTTAGGGAGCATTCGTCATTGGAAAATGTTGCAGTGGGGAATTAGGCAGGCTCCTGCTCTTCTTTTCTCATTTAACGATGTTTGTTTTCAACAGTCTGTTCAATAATGTCACTGAGAAGAAATTATGTGAGAAGAATAAAGTGCTTATAGTCTATTTATTTATTCATTCATTTCTGTAGAATAACACTAGCTGTTGCATGCTCATGTTTATTAATGCTATTGTGGCAGTCCAAATATTTGTTTGTTCTCCTTTTCCTTTGGACAAAAAAAAAATAAATGTGGAACAGAGCAGTGTGTGACAGATTATTCACTGTTTAAGCCTAGGTGAAGGTTACACAAGTCCTAGCACTCTTAAATATTTGGTAAGCTATTGTTTCCTGTACTTGAGTACAGCATCTGATTAAGTCCCATAATTTTTGTACTCAGCAGAGTTTGGGAAGTCTCTTGTTTTCCAGGTGGAATGATCAGGATTGAGGTCTGTCAGAAGTCTGTTAGAAAACAGAAAACCAACAGCTAAGATGGATCCTGATGGCTTGTGATAATATGGGTTGCTCATGGTGGTTGCTGCTGGTGCAGTTCTGTCTTTTTGCATAAATTGCTAAAGTATTTCAGTGTTCTGAGTTCTAGAGAAAGTGCTGTTCAAGCCAGCCCTCATCTCTCAACATCTCAGACTATAATGAAATGCAGAAAGGGAAGGGGAAATATCCAGCAAAAAAGTGTTGTTGGGTTTGGTTTTTTTTTCTGAAATTTTTAAGTGGCTTAAGCTTATAAACTGCAAAAGACTTTGGTATTGAGAAGTTAAAGTTATATTCATGTTCAGTGCTTAAGCATCTAACTTACATGCTTTGGAAAACCTTAGGTTCAGTCTAATAGCAAAAATGATAGAAGGCTTAATGCCATTGTTTGCTTCTTATTGAATGTAGTTGCTCCATTTAATAGCCTGGACTGCTGCCATCGTACTATCATACACACATGTGCACTCCCAGTCAAGAAAAACAAACAGTTACCACACAGGTTCAATCAGATTAAAGGTTCCCTGTGTGAGAGCTGAATACCAAAAACCAGATTGGTGTGTTAGATTTCTCTCCTGTCCTGTTTGATTTTAACATGCATAATAAACGTCTCTTAATTTTTCTACCCAGCTTTTTTTTCACTGCTGACTGCACAAATCATTCCTGTAACATTTTCCTTCACTTGAGCACTGCATCTGAAGATGCTGAGCAACGTTCAATGCTTCCAGAAAGCTGTAGTTGAAGCCCTTCAACCTTGGTGCTGCCATGCTTCATACTATTTCTTACACTCTGTTTCAGGATTCACAGGCTGATTTCAACACCGTGTTATATCTAGTGGATGTCCAGATTCAGGGTGTTCAATAAACAAATTTGTAAGGTGAGTCACAGGGCCTCTCAGATACCAACAGTAAGAATTCCACAAAGCTCATTTTCATCATCTTCAAGCAAGAGCAGTGCCTTCTTAGCTTTTAGCTACAAAATGCTTAAATAACACATTTTGGCTAAAAAATGTGTGGCCTCTGAAAATTTCTATACCACTGAATTCTATTACTACAAAATCATCTCTTCATACACTTTTTTGATGCATCAAGAAATAGTTCTCTTCTTGGCACATGTTCCCAGGGAAGCAGTTGACATTCTGGTAGATAACTGGGGAAAGGCAAGAGACAGAATCTGGATATTGCAAGTGATTGTCTCTCAGGAACTGGTGTCTGTGAGATGACTACAAACAAATCAAAAACTTGCCTTTCCATCTAAAGGGTTGTAAAAATAATCTTATAGGAGAATTTTATAGTTTGAGGAATAAAAAGATAAACAAAAAGCTCCTCCAACCTTCCTTTTCTCTCTTCCCTTCATGGAGTAACACAGTTTCTGTTCTGCAGTGACAAGATGAGATAAAACTAAAGTGACTTGAGAGATCCCCTGAGCTTCAAGCTGCAGAAGGTTGAGGTTAAGCTTGAGGTTTGCCTGCTCAGCTCCTTTTCTTTCTTTCTTTCTTTTTTTTTTTTTATTAGGTCTTAAACCTTTCCCACACTAAATAAACACCCTTTTATAGGCTTTTTCTTCACAAATGCCAAGTTTTGTAACCTTATATGAAAAACTCTTGTTGCTGATTCAGACTAAACACTCCTTTGCTGCTACTAGTCCCTTTGTCCCCAAGGGCCATGTTATTCTAAGGAGTAGTGCCTCATGTGCTTGTCTAGCCCCACTGGCCACTCTCCCTTGCTGGGTCTACATCAGAGCTTCAGGTCTAATCTCTTCTAACCTTCATGTCCTAGATCTGGGTTTGGTCACTTGAACATATCTGTTGATCTTATTGTGTGCTGTGCATCATACAAGTGCTAAGCACCTAACTCATTGCTGTGCCTACACAGCCAAATGATTGTGTGATTGTAATACAACTGGGTGAATACACACTTACTTTAATTTAGCTACTACAGGTAACAGCAAAAATGCAGCAGGCATGGGTCCTTTCTGGGCCAGAAACTGCAGCAATGTGCCAGGTCCCCAGAGGGCTTGTAAGGTTCATGCTCAGGTCTGTGCTGTCACATCTTAGCAGCTATTGTTATAGCTTTTTTATTATTATTAATTTATTGTCATAGCTTTGCTACCACAACATCATTTGGCTGGGTAGACATAGAAAAAAGTCTGTTTAACCAGAAGGCTCTTTCTTTTAACTCTCCCAGAACCCTACCATTTATTATCTTGTCTTTTTATTGCTTTTATACTCGCAAGTATCTCATCAAAAGAAATTACCAGCAAAATTACTCTGGTGCTTGTCTTTTCCTATTTCATCACCAACACACAACATACAACGTTTACAGTAACAACTTCTATCACTTCAGTGATGGCAGTGCTACACATTTGGTGTGACACATGCAAAGGGAAAGCAGTGGAAGAGGCAAGCAGCTCACGTTCTAACAGATAACAAAAGTTTGAATGTGCATCCTTCTTGGCAGTAGACTCCAAAACTGTGATCTGTTGAGATTTTAGTTTGGAGGACTATCCAGATCATGTCACTAATTTTTTTTCCTTTTTCCTTTTTTTTTTTTTAAACCCAGCACATCAGTTGCAAGCTGTTCTCTTTTTTTTTTTTTTCCAGTTTCTTCGTTCTGGACACATTAAAATCAAAGTCTTCCTTAGAGGATCACTTTGTTGCAATTTTATTATCTTTTCTTTCTCAGTGTCACTATACAAAGTGTTATATATTAAGGAGTATGGACTGTATATGCCTGCAAGATCAGCTACAGAAAATGTATCTTACTGTCAACTTAAGCCTTGGTCCAGAAGGGAATGAAGTGAATTCATTTAGAAATCAGCATTATCTGTGAGCTCAACTCATCTTCTACACGCTTACCTATTGCTGCCCATATTTTACATTCACCTGTTTGCTTTCTTTCAAGCCACCTTAAAGTGTAATTGATATTCTTTTATCTCTGGTAATGGGACTAAAATTGCATCACATATTGATGCCATGCTTTTCACTATTTCTCTCTTTTTCAAAACATACTGTAATGATCACCTGCATGGTACACATATTCTTGTATGAGACTGCGCTACTGGGAAGAAAATATTACAAACATCTATATGAAGACTAGAGAAGAACAGAGACAAATTCTAAAATAGTTTATACAAAACTGATTCTTACCCTAGTAATTTAGAAATAGTTCAGTGTAGCATCAATGACTTGGAATATTTCTGTAATCATGGCTTATCCAGTACATAAAATGAGACCTGTTTGCATTTTAGTGGATGTCAGAAAAGGTTCTTGGAATGGCAGAGTGGAAATCAGGATGAGTTCCATGATTAATACAGTTTCAAGAGACCACATGTAATTATTTCTTAACCATTTTGTTAAAGGTTTTCTGGCAATCAGAAATGGGACAAATTTATTCAATTAATTTTGCTTTCTCGGGTTTTAATAGTGACTAATATTCTAACAATTCATTACTTCAAACTCCTCCTGGAGCAAGTTCTGCAGCTAATACCTTCATTCATATACAGAACAACATTTTTAATCACATGAACATGTTTTTCCAAAGTCTGCTGTTTTTCACAGGCAGTCATTATAAATGTTTAATAGTCAAAGCCTCTTTGTAATGGGAGATGTAAGTCACATGATACTGGAATTGGTAGCCATAAGTATTCCTACCAATATAATCATTCTAAATTATTCTTAAACCTATCAAGAATAAGCATAGTAATTTTTGTATGTGTACACCTGAAAAGCTTGCTTTGTTTCACAGTTGCTATTTTGCAATGTTTTCTGCCAGATATTTTTCTTTTGATTGTTGAAAAAGGAACCTCTGCTTCAATAGAACATAATTGAAGTGCCTTCAGAAAAAATGAACTAGGTTGTGTTTACTCAAGTACCCTTTCTTTACAGAAAAGAAGAGATTAGACTGTCAATTGGATCAAAATTACTTTAAAATGGATTATAATTCCTCCAGTAGATTTCCAGTGTGAAAAATACTGAAACAAATAGTAGTGAAGAGGGCTCTCCTAATAAGGGTTGTATCTGACCAGCTCTGTGCAGAACTTCTCTCTGGACAGCAGTAATATTCGTTTCATTTTGTATCTCTAAACAGGCTGAAAAAATGGTATCGATGTTACTTTAGCTGCCATGCAAATAAATATTCATAACAATGGCACATGCATAGCTAATTGAACAGGTTTTGTTAATATTATACTAGATATTCATGGACATGTGCCTTTTTCTATAATGAAAATACTGCCTAAGGCTAGCTTTGTTTTTCTTGTCAAGAACAATTTATGTGCTTTCATTTAAATGAATATAAACTTGAATTCTCATGACAAAATAATTCACCATTAATTTGGGTAAAGAATTTCTTTATTCCCTTTGTGGTGCATTTTACTGAAAAAAGAAAAGCCTAAAAGTATCAGAGACATTTTCTCTATGCATTCTGTCTAATTTCTGTACTAACTGGCATGAATATGTAGGGATTTCAGTGATTACTTGCTAAGTAAACATGGGATGTGGGCATGTGAGAAATTTTCTTTCAAATTAATCTGAAAAGAATTTTCTTGAAATTATTTCTTCACAAATCTGTTCATTCACTGTTCTACACAGATAATTTAGGAATACACATATATGAGAAGACTGCATTTCCCTTTCCTTTACTTCCCTTTCATTATTTTGATTATCGCTCTATTATTTGTAGCTGAGATTCTGTCCCTCAAGAATGTTTTGAAAGGTGAAGAGAGCTTGAGTAAGGTACAGGTAGATCTCACAAGTATAACTTAAAAACACATAGCATGGTTGGAAATACTAGGTGCTGAGAAAGGGCTGAGGGCTTTTCCCTCCCTTTTATTAGGTAGCAAAGTATATATCATGGGAGTCTCAGTTTCTCAGCTTATTAACTGTTTACACATTCTTCTCATTTAAATTTCATTGATGTTACTTAAAGGTAACAAACAGTGCTACACACTGATTTAACTAACGAATTAATTCATTTCCGATGGCAAATTAAGGTTGTCTAGTAAACAGAATATAAGTCTTTCTATTAGAAGACTGAACCTCAGGCTAGTCTGCTGCC
This sequence comes from Indicator indicator, assembly GCF_027791375.1. Lineage (NCBI taxonomy): Eukaryota > Metazoa > Chordata > Aves > Piciformes > Indicatoridae > Indicator > Indicator indicator. The sequence goes on along the minus strand of NC_072011.1, from coordinate 54,133,994 downwards.
TGTAACACCTAGGCTATTAGCTACATTATGATTCTTTCATAAAGTGCCTCAATTGCTATTCTTAACAATGTTCTTTCAATCAAGTGCTGCTATCCACCACGCAGCTCAAGCATCTAAAGAGGAAAAGGGCAAATGTAGAAAAATCAGGTAAATATTAACTGGAGATGATGGATCCAAAGTTACATCGCAGGGAAGCTCTTGACTTATTTTAAAATTACTTTTCAATGTTATTAATCAGTATTTTAAAATATCCTGTGCTTGGCTTTCAGGAGCAATAAGCTCCACATAGTGTTTTTCCAGGTAATTATATACAAAATATTACATGTTTTCATAATGCAGACTTACAGGGACTCCTTGGTATGTTCTCTTTTGCATGTGGCAGCCGCCTTCAAGTCACGAAAAATTAGTTTATTGTGAAACCTGCTCAGTCACAGCTATCTTTTTAGTGAGGAAGGTGAAATTTTCTGTGCAGGATTTGAGATGGTGTCTCAGAGTAAAGAAGCTACCTTCATTCTCCTGTTACTGACATCGTTTAGAACATTCAGACATTAATTAACTTGGAAAGCTAGAGAAGGAGAGGTTTTCCCATTAGGAAGGGGCAATCTAGTGTGAGCAGTATGGCCTGTGGCTCATGATGCCTTTAAGTTCAGAGAAGCTATTTTCGGTTAAACATATGCTGCATCCTGACAACCTGCATAGTCCACAAACATTTGAGTGTACAGAGTATAAATATGATACTGAGTTTAGGAAAAGGAAACTCATAAGATCAAATGGGGCATGTTTCAGGATATCTGATCTTTAGGAAAGCTCTCTGATCTCTGGACAAAATGAATTGACTTGCTTTGTTGCCTGCTGTTCCTCATACAAAAACAAAGCCAAAATAATCTTCTGATTGTTATAAAATTGAAGAAAAATACTCTTAATTTGTACTTAATACTTGTCTCTAGTTTTCTAATCATGACTAGGATTGCAGAGATATTTTTTTCTGCATCAGAATTACAGTAACTGTAAAGAATATGATTTTAAATTAGTTTTAAAGACCTTTATCCACCCATGCAGGAGTAATATAGCATCTTTTTTTTTTCCTTGTTTCTATTTTTGTAAGTGAACAGGTGCTGTAGAACTTCCCAGCCAGCTTCAAAAATTCGAAGATTCTCTGAGTGCTGTTAGTTTGCAAAGTGAGAGGGAGGAAAAGGAATTGGATGTGGGCTGCCACAAATCATGAGTGACCCATTTTCAGGTTTCTGTTCCTTTCCTACTGCTGTTAATACACTGTTTTGACAACATCTCTAGTTCTGAGAATGACTTCTGCCTTTCTGTGTCCTGAACATCACCACATCCCTTCTCTCATTCTTTTTTTTTTCCTCTCCTTTCTCTTACAGTGTTTCTAGTGTCCAGCTTTTCTAATTTCGTTTTTTTCACAGAAAAATATATTCCTTCCTGGTTTATAGGCTCAGCCTTTTAGCAAACTGTTTTATGTCTTAACTTCATATAGAAAATGGGAACCTCCATAAGGTGGAATATGCCATGAGTTGTCCTGCATATGCAAGGTCCAAAAAAACACAGAGCATCCCTAGCACCTCTGTCCAGGTGTAGCTTGGTAGCAAGGTCTGGCTCAATTTTGGGACAAAAGAGGCCAGCAACAAACACAACTCTTTTCTTGACCAACATTTCTGCCTGAAAGGTTTCCTCAGCAAATGCAAAACTTTGAAGAGAGACAAACTTTTTATGACAATATGTAACAGTGCCACCTGGTGAATTTTCCATCACTGGTGAAACTCTAAGTGTTCTTGGCCAACCTCAGCTCCCCCCATGTCAACAGGAGTTTACTTTTAGTGGAAGTTTTTTGCCCTGCTTCAGGAGGCTCTTGGAAGTACCAGCTCATTAGTTTTCCATGCATTGTAAATATTATCCCTTCTCACAATTTTATCCAGTCTTGGGGTTGTTTTGTTTTGTTTGGGTTTGGGGTTTTTTTGTGTGTGTCACTTGGCTTTCAGTCTAACAAGTGGTATAATTGCACTGGGCTAATTGTATTCAGACAGGTAGTTAAACAGAAAAGGAGTTGGTTCAGATTCTTCAAGCTTGGACCATGCCTTGATCTCCAGAAACAGAGGATGCTTTTTAAATAGCACCAGGTACTGATGAGAAACAATAACTCTGTAAAATCCTTAATTGAGTCAGATTTCATGGTATTGCTTTGCTCTACTGAGAGAACCTGCAAGTATTCCACAAGAGCTTCTGTGTTTTCAGATTAATGAAGGGACATTAGCAAAATGCAAACGTATACTTCTTCCAAATCAATGCTCATATTTCTGAATTCAAGGCACTGAAACTGTACAAACTGTCTAAAACAATAAAGATTTTTACCATATGTATAGTGCATAAGAACGTGTTCACGTAATGTACAATAAAGAGATTATCATTAAATCCCTGTAAGATGTAGCTACATCTTGCTGCCTGTCCAAACTATTCCTGTAAAAGCTATTTAAATAATGCTTCAGAGAGAAATTGTGTATTTGTCAGAGAAGCCTTTTACTATCAACAAGAAGAAATACATTTTTTTGTGTAATATATCAGGAAAATATTTTGTGGACAGCAAATGTAGGAAAGTAATAATTCAGTCTACAGAACAAAAAGCAGAATCAATACGCACTGCTTTGCTAAAAGAACTGTTGTCATCAGTTGTTAACCTTCTATAGAGTTAAGAACTGAATTTGATTCTTGCTGTAGCTGCTCTGTTTTTCACAGTCAGGCATATTGGAAAGAAGCAGACCTGCAAATGGACGATGTTCTTTCCATTATAATGCACTGGCAGGTTTTAGTCTTATTTGTTGTATGGTTCCAAGGAGTAACAAAAATTGTGGAGCACTTGACATGCCTGTCATGGGACAGGCTAGATTTGAAGTACAAATTTTATAATAATGGATTCTTTTTGTGATTTTTATGACTCATAGTTTCACTATTTTTTATTGTCTTTTTTTTTTTAATTTCTTTTAATAAAAAAGCAATACTGATGAGGATAGAGACCATGTCTGGAAAGCCATACCCATTTTCATCTGATGTTGGGTTCATGAGGAGCCTTAGGTCACACTTCATCTTTTTATGGATCTACTTTCCTATCTGATAAGTGGGAACAGCTAGTCATCCTCAGCAATGCACCCAGAGACTTGGTGATGAGCACGTTCTGTCTTCTTGCTTCAGTTAATTTAGCAAAGTAAAAAGCATTGGACAACATTGTTCATGTTCTCCTTTGTTCTGCAAGGTTGCTAACAGTCTTGGGAAGTGACCAACGGGAGATCAGTTCTGTGACTCCCATTTCTGTTACATTTCTGGCCAGTGTACCTGGAAAGAGGTTGCTTATGCAGATTTGTTTGTTCACAGCCTCCCCAGGTCCTTAAGAAAAGGAAAACTTGTTTCTTTGCATCTTAGGAAAAATAGTGAAAACTTGGTGTTTTGCTTGCTTATTGAATCCCACAGCAAACAGATTAACAGCCTATGTCCAATTCATCACCTCAGACTGCATTAAAAGTGCTATACCATCACACCATTTAATGATGTCTTTTATGGTCACAATAAGATATTTATAATGAGAGACTTAAACTTTCATGTTTCTTAATTAAAGAGATTTTCTAAACTAGTTGTAACCTGCATTTGGCCTTATGATGCCTCCCAGAATAACAATGATCTACCAGTTAATATGTAAGGGCTCACAACTGATTGTTGCTCCCCTTCTTCCGCATATTAAGTAGTGTTCATTAATTAATATTCAGCTTGCTTGCTTCTTGCACACAGGACATCATCTTTGCACTGGGTTCCCAGTAGACAAAAGAATAATTGTAGTTTAAATGAAAAGCTTTAGAGATCCCTTTGAGTGGGGTGTTAAGATTACAAACATGAAAAAGAGTTCAGGGGCTAAAGAAATTTAGTTTGTGGAGGTTTTTTTTATTGCAACAAAAAAATGTGACTCCAACTGATTTAGTTTAGAAAGTCAAGCAACCTATTATCTATGTGAATGCCTTAAATGTATTCTCTGGGGGCTTATCTGTATGGAAACTGCACCAAGATAACCAAACTGGTTGAAATCTACACCCATTCTATTTTTTTTTCTCAGAATAACACCGCATTTTTAAGACTCATTTTGAAATAGATCTCTCTTATTTTATTATGATACTTAGTTGATGTGCACTCCTATATAAGATTCGATTTATCTGGTTTTCAGTTTGCACAGATGAGATCAAAGTTCCCACTTCAAATCTATTTCTTAATGAGCAGAAGAATAAAACACTTTGCTCAGTCACTTTTTGTGGCTTTCAACTAATCACTTTACCAAGACAAACAATCAGATGGCAGAATCTTGATAACTGCAGAAATTCTGAAAAACTAAACCACAGCAATTCATTCCATCCCAGCCCTTCCAGCAGCTGAGTGCAAGCTTGTCTTGTTTTGGAAGCACTGATTCTACAGTAATTTTCTTGATTTAATTAATATGATTAATTTCTATGGCAATAAGACTATTAACATGCTCTAATACTGAAAGCAAAAGTTGTAAATAAATAAGATTTTTATATATGTATCTGTAAAACTAACCCACAAAACACACACACACTTTGCACTCAAACGTCTGCTGGAGGATGTGCAACCACATCCCTAAACTGTAGTCTGACCCTATTTGCAGTTTTTTATAAAAGTAAATAAATATATATATATTAATTAATTTTCCACAGCAGCAACTTGAAGCTTAGAGGTCTGTGTGGTCATTCACAAAGCAGATCTGTTCTGCAGCTGCATACTAGTTTCTTTGTTTTTAAGGTTGCTCACTGTCATGGGGCCAGGGAATTTTTTTGTTAGTGTTTATTTGCTTGTCTTTTTCTTTTCTTTTTTTTTTTCTTTTTCTTCCTCTTTTTTTCTTTTCTTTTTTTCCTCCCTTTTTTCTTAACAATAAGTCTCCCTTTGGGACATGTCACTTGAAGCTTGTGTTTGTCATGCTCCTGGTGCAGGGGAAAAAACACACACTAAATTCAATCTTTAAATTAAGCTGTAACCAAGCTTGTATATTCATTAGAGGAGAAAAATTCTCTTCTGAGAAGTTCAAATTGTTTATTGATTTTCATTTCTGTGTTCAAGTGAAGCTTGAGTAAGTCTGTCTCGCTGCAGTCCCTCTGGGGCAACACTGCCAACAAGTGCATCACATTTCAACCCAAGTGAGCAGTTAGCAACAAAAATCTGAGAATTCCTTTAAAACTATATTAATATATAGATAGAAGGTGAGATTTTCAGTTCAATATAGCTGATTCTTTTGCAAAGGGAATAACAGCCTGGAATTGCAGGCTATAAATGACAATCCTCTTGAAAAGCCTCAAAGTAAAATCGGGTGAGTGGAAAGCGCAATTAGTGCGAATCTGTTTGGGGATTGGGAGGATGGGGGAAATAGAGGAGGGAGGAGCTGCTATATTTTTTCTTGAATTTTTTTAATGTCATACTGACTCAATTCTTTCCAGCTATAATCACCTTGTGAGTCTCTCAGCAAGGAGAAACAGTACCCCCATAGTAACTACCAACACTTAACATTTCTCTTTTTAGTCTATTCTGAAGAACTAACAGGAAACAACTTAAGGAAGCATGCAACTGCTACCACTTAGAGAAGCCTAGAGCCTCTCTTGGAAGTGAACTGAATAACTGAGTCTTAATTTTCATGATAGCAATCTCTTGCAAACCATTTGCATATCACACTGTCTCGTAAAAAGTAATGCTGAGCTATTTGTCTTCAGTTTTCCAAGCTTAATTTTGATTAAGGAATCTTACTAAATTATTTTGAATTTATTAAACACATTGTCAGATTTTCACCAGGATGGAGTTTTTTACCCCTTTCCCAGTTCCCATGTAGGTAGGAAGAGTTTTTGTGTTTTGTTTTTTTTTTTTTTTAATAAAACACGTTTGTACATTCTGGTCTTGTTAATAGTCAGGAACAGTTTGTGTCAGCAATGTGTGAAAAGACAATGAAAGATAATTCCACCTTCTCATCATAAAGATAAGCAAGCAAGCAGCATTTCAGCCAGAACAGCAAAATGCAGTAATTCAAATACATAGAGGATCCCCTATCCAATCCCCTGCTCTTGGGCTATATAGGCTCCAAGTAGGCTGATATTCCTGTGGTTATGCAATGCTTTTATGCCTTGTCTCACCACAGTCTGTGTGAGGATGTGGAACCTGTGAAGCAATATTTGAGTAACATAACAAATGGTCTGGCACAAAGGAAAGGTGACAATTTAAAATACAGTGTGTTCAAACTTTCATAATGTCAAAGCATTTTCTGCCTTTTTTCCTCCCAAGATAGGAAGTTCCATCTAAATATGAGGAGGAACTTTACTTTGAGAGTGGTGGAGCACTGGACCAGGCTGCCCAGAGAGGTGGTGGAGTCTGTGTCTTTGGAGTCATTCAAAGCCTGCTTGGATGCTGCCTGTGCAGCCTGCTTTAGGTGAACCTGCTCTGGCAGTGGGGTTGGACTAGATCTCTATAAGTCCCTTCTGTCCCTGTCGTTCTGTGATATGCATGTTGGTTTCAAATAGTAATTTCAAGTGGCTGTGAATAAAACAATAATAGTAAAGTCATCTGTTTATGAAAACACTATTTCAGAAAAAAATTACTCAAAAAACAAAGATTCTTAAACTTTCTCTGAAGATTAGCTTTTGGGGCTTTTTGAAGAAGGGAAATTTTAAAATGCTAAGTGATAACTTTTAATACCATGTCATTTTTTCAGCCAAAATATTTAGGCACTTTTCAAAGCGTTCAGATCCCCATTGTTCATGTATAGGACAGAAGAGGAAGCAGTTAGCTTGTTAGTAGGAGGAAACTGCTAAACACCCCATTCAGATGGATACAGAGGCTTAGTTTCCTTCCCTTTATCCCACTCCTCTTTGCTTTCATCCCAGCAGATGGGTTTTGGCTGCCCATTGACTTCAGCTTCCATCTAGCTCCAACTAGGTTATCTCTTCACCTGCAGTCTTTGTTTCTTACTAAACCTGTGTTTCATCATTCTCTTGCCATTGTTCTCATGGATTAAGAGGAAGAAAAACCACATGGACATTCCTGTTCTTATGTCTCTGCTGGTGCTCCAGCTACTGCTAGCTGTGCTAGTTTCTCTCTGTTTAATCTTTGGAGTTGTTCTGTTGTATAAATATATACACAGAGGTGTGTGTATAAATGCTTCTTGAAACACACTATTGAAAATATCTCCTACGTCTTATTGGAATATTTGTTATAAATGTACACATACAGGAGAGATTAGTTGGGCTAATGATTTGATGGTTATGACTTTCAACCAGTTCAAGTCAAGAGACCTCAGCTGGGTCTTGCACATTCCAGGAAGTACTCCATATGTAAATTGTGGGCTGTTCTGAAATAGCAAAGCTACAGCCAAAGTAGCTAAAGTGGAAAGAGGGATGTTTGATCCTTTGTCAGCTGTCTGGGAACTTGCAAACTTTTCCAAGTAAAATGTTAGCTACAATGTTTATAGATCACTATGAACACTTCTGATAATGGTAGCATTTCACTTTTCAGTTCAAAACAGCGTTTTGCTGTAAAATTTCCAGAACAGTTGTACTTAATGTCACAATGAGAGACTGGTCAAATGAATCTTCAAATCCAGAAGGGAAGGAAAGACAGAACTGGAATGAGACTTTGTGCATCTTGCCTATCTAGCAAGAAAAACAAAAAGTGTCACTGAGAAGCTGATGACTGCCAAACCTCATTGGTTTAACTTTATTGGTTATGATTTATTGGTCTCTGTACTTTTCTTCTCCTCTATATCAGTTGTCTGTGCTTTGGTGTTTCTTATTCTAGACCATTCATGTCTGTTGTTGGATGTCTTTGTTGGTCTGCTGTAAATGTTGACATCTAAATTTTAAAACATTTTGTATGACCAAAGACTCCAATAACACTGCTTGTATGCAGCTATCACAATGGTTTTGAAAGTCTTTCAAAGTAGTAGTACACCAAGCCTGAGATCTCCTAAAGACATGGCATTTGCTAAAGGTTTTAAAAGAATTATGACCTGGAAAGAATGATCTGGATTGTAACTTTTCCCTCCCTGTCTTCCATAATTTTTCTCATGGAACAAAACGTTCAGTGACATTTTGGATTCTTCTGGTTTGCTGGCATACCAGAATTAGTCTGCCAAGCTGGCATATAGCTGAAGGAAAATTTAGAATTTCTTGAAATGGCAGAGTAGTTGGAATGGTGGATGGCCTTATTAAAGGGGCTAATCCAATGTAGGAGGCAGTGTATCCTTCCACTTCTGGAAGAACTGACTCAGCCACATTAGGTGCACATGGGGAAAGTGTCAAATTACTTTTCTTTAATTAATGAAAATGTTTAGAGAAGAAGTTGCTTCCTTTTTTTTCACCAAGTCCTCCAGAGAAAAAGGACTATCTCCATCCACTCTGAGCAATAGCTTAGGTCCCATTAGCCCATCATACTCTGAGGTGGAGCTTGGTAGTAGCACTGTCTTTCTTGCAGGTCTCTGTCTCCCATATTTCCCTTAACAGCCTTTTCCTGCCATTAACTGGATGCTTCAGAACACCTCCACAGTCCTACAGCATCTGGTCCATGGGCCAGATGCCATAAATGCTAATTTGTGCTGGAGAGAGACCCAAATCCAATTATTACTGCTTAAGGACAGATTTCCCGCCCCCCCCCCCCTCCCCCCGACCTCCTCCAATGTCCTTTATTATTTGCTTTTTGGCCACATAAGACTAAACTCCTCTAAATAACCTAGATGTCCAAAAAACATCAAGCTTCACCCCATAGCACTTTCTTATTTGTTGTCTATCAACTAGAAGTATGACTAGTGACAAAGCTATAGGACATCTGGGGTTTTCTGTTGAATTGTTTGTTAAAGGATACCTAAATTCCTGTTGTTTCATTTTGTTCTGGTTTTAGATGAGTAAAGGACTGGTTTCATTTGGTTATTTAGTCTAACTTAAAATTTGCATTTTCCTGGTGAAGGGAGACATTTGGGTGAGTGTCTTCTCCAGGATAATGATCTTTCAAAAAAACTTATTGAAAGGTAGAGGACAAAAGGAGGAAGGAGAAGCATTCTGCTAAAAGGTTTTCTCTGTATTTCAGTAAACGATTTCCAGATTCTCTGTTTCAAAGGACATCAGCTGACTTCTCTCTTTTCTCAGCTACAATTCCTTTTTCAGGTCTTTCACATTCATATGCTCATTTGTGGGGTGTTGGAGGAGAAGGAATTTTATTTTCTCAGAGTATTTAATTTCTTCTCCAAAAACTCTGTTCCTCTCAATGCATCCTCAGCTGTCTCAGGGAAGTCTTATACTTGTTTTTACTCATCCTCTTCATCAGTCTTGAATGTGTGCATGACTGTGATAATATAAAAGCAAAATTTTAATTTGGTGCAAAGGACTGTACAATTCCCCATCTGCTGTCTGGTATGTGAGGGCTTACTTGTCATTAAAAAGGTCTGTTTTTTTTTCAGAAATCTGTTTTTATAAGACCAGCCAGAAATTAATTCCATCACACACTGAAAGGTTTTGGGCCTGATATTTGCAGATTTCCATGAATATTCCCTGTTTTACACCCTGAGAAGACAGAAGTGAGCTGGTGCATAGTGCCTTTAATATTAGGGGAAATACTGAGGAGCTAGTTCCATCATTCCAAATTCTGCCAGGCACCTGTGTCAGAAGAAACTTTAAAACAAATGGAAAGGACATAAATTTTAGATTTCTGTTTCACAAGGAAGCTTGTTTAGTTGCTTAGAGTCAGAGGCTTCTAATTACTCTGGATATAAGTTTTTGTTTTGGTTTTTAAAAAGTTTATATATTATAACTTCTATTAGTACAAAAATCTGCCATTTGTTTTCACAGTGAGCATGTAAATCTGAACACTGACCTTCACAGTGTTGTCACTGGCTATGCTCAAAGCTGACTTTGTGGGAAGCGGTTTCATCAGCGGTGTCAAAAACCTTCAATAATTAAAGTTACTATCACATATGTACATTTTTTTTTCTTTTCTTGTAATAAAAGAAGTCTCCTCTAGAGCAAACAAAGAGAGAAAAAATTAATTGATCTGACACTTGAGCTGAGAAGACATACTTTAAGGAATACCACTTAAAGGAAAAAAAGAAGTTTGGAGTCTCAAATAATTACAACGAGAATTTGACCAAGCGAATAAAGGCATTTTCTTTCAATATACTACTTCACACAGACTTGCTGAGTCTTTCCATATGTCTTATACTAATGGACTTTATTTCTGAATTCTAGAAAAACAGCAAAATTAAGCTTTTTCTGTGAAAGAGGCAATAAAAATATCATTTGAAACATGCCATTCTATTCAGGATACGTGTGATATAAAGAATTTTATTTCCACTTCAGCCTCCTCATGCTTGTTGTTTTGTATAAATCTTCGGTAGACTTGAATGCTAAAGATGCTTTTTCATCTTCAAAGTTAGATTCCCAGTTAGAAATACCTAAAAATCTTTGATAGAACTCTACTATAAAAGCAGCCACTAGAGAAAGTATATGATTTGGAGAGAATACATTCCAATAAATTAATAAACACTTAAGAAAATGCATATTTAGGGGGACAAATACAAAAGCACCCTCTGCTTTTGCAATGGATTGATAATTACTGGAAGTATGAAACCCACATGATTAAAGCTTTTGACCATTCTTTATAAGCCCTAACTGGTAGAAATTGCTCTTTATAAATATGAGAGCAATTGCTCTTTATAAATATGAAGAGTCTAAGGTACAGAGTTTTAGACAATACGTGCTTTCTGTGTACCAGTCATGTCGTTTTATCAAACATTGTTCATTCTTTCATCAAGTTGAAGTCCTTCGTGTTCAGCTGTCAGTAGAGGGTATTTCAAGGCCCCCAAAACTTTTTATCAAGGTAGAACAAGTCAACAGTATTTTACTTCTTTTTTTTTTAAAGCTAAGTTTGACATCTTTTTGAGTACTATAAACTCACTTTAAACAAATAAGACTTCTTGTCAATAGGACTCTGCTAGATAAAATCTTTAACAAAGTGTCTATCACAGCCTGTCTTTATCTCCACCCACAACTTTCTTTGCAAGCAATGAAGAAGCCATAGCAATATACTCTGACAATAGTGAATGTCGTCTTTGATTATATAAATAAATAAATCAGGGCAGGCATATGAAACAAGATCACTCTATCAGTTTGTGATGTTCTCATAAAAGGGATTGAGAAGACAAACATTTATAGGAAAGGATGTTTTCCCCCTGTGTAATGGCCACAATAAATACATGTGGTGGAGAAAAATAAGTGAGGAGAAGACATGCACACTTGGTGTTGAAGAAAAGCCTGTTCATGCTTAATACACTGAAGGAATTGTTCAAGAGCTGCTCATCCATGTTAAAAAATATTACCCCTGTAATCCTGCCAAGGACAGTGAGACCTATTGTAGTTGACTGAATAAGTACTGGTCATTCAACTTGAAGTGCCATAGGGGCAGCTGTAATTTATATACCCATTTTTTTTTCTAACACATCCAAAACACATTTTTTTTAAAGAAACAGGCCAGATCCTTGAACAACATAAATCGGTACAGCTCATTAAAGCCAATGGCTCTATTCCAGATTTTGTGAGCTGTATCTCTTTTCTACCACGCATCATTTTGCCTATTTGTACAAGTTGTTCACTTTTCATTTTGCCTATATCTTGTGTGTTTCTGTCTGCCAATTTAAACAAATCTCTGCCATGACTCTTAATTTTTCAGTATGACTGGAGTTAAAAACTACTAGTCTAAACTTATGCGAAAAGCTGAAATGCATAAGAGAGTTACCAAGGCCAGGAGAGAGTGCTTGGTCTGCACAAAGATTTATTGTAATTAGAACAGCTTTAGGCCCACCACCATCGTTATCAGAAATTGTGTTGTGAGTCAGAAACCAACTTGAAAAGGAGATCGACCACATGGATGTAAACCTAAGGAGTCTGTATTTTGGCAAGGTAGGATTATATGGAAAAAAGCCCAACCAAGCAAAACAACACCTTTTTTGTTTTCACCTAAGTGCAAATAGATCTCATGATAAACTATGTTATGCAATCTTGTAGGGCTCAGGGAAAAAAAAAAAAAAAAAAGGAGTATAAAAAAAGCATGTTGGAGTGCAGGAGAGGAGTAGGGGAGATTCTGGCTGAGAAGGTTTCAATCTAAGAGCTACTTTATCAGGTCCTTATCAGTACCTTCACAAGAGCTGTGTGGAAGGGCTGTGCCCAGTCACAATGGATCACAGCTGTAAGACTTGCCTAAGACTACAGACAATTTTGCTTTTTCCTGCTGTCTCTGACAATCCCATCCTGATTAGCCCCAGTCCTGAAAGATGTCAAATTAAGAAAGCAGCACCAAGGGCTTTTTGTTGCTCCCTTATGCACTCTGGGTACCAGCAACTAACCCTATGCTTTGAATCACCTCCATTACAGCAGCAATGGCAGCTTAAATGATTCCTGTTCACAACTGCTTTCCCCTTTGCCAAAAAGGGCTTCTGCCTATCCAGCTGGCTTTCATGGTTACACTGTAAACCAGATCAAGAGAAAGATACACTTTTAAGAACAGTTTTTTTAAAACTTTGACAATCCATTGTTTCCACAAAGCAGAGGGTTTGAATCAGTTCAGACAAGAAAGCAGTAACATGTATGGGAAGAGAATAAGTGATGTGAGAGAACCAAAACATCTCTTTATCAACAAAGAAAGTATAGCCTGGATCCAGAATTAAGATTTCGTGGCCTGGACTTGTTTGTAGAGGTTTATATACGTCTTGGTGTCTGCGGTTGAGCAGATGTAGAATGCAGTCTGGAAACCTATAGAAAACAAGTGTGTTGAGGCGTGTTGAACAATTACAGAGGAATTAGAATGGAGAGGGAAAACAAAATCAATTAAGTGATAGTTTCCCAGTAGAAAGGACCTCATTCCGTTTTTATTCACTCACCTTTTAGGCAGACTTCTATCCATGTCATGGAACTTCATGAAAACATTAATAACTTCTAGCTGACATTCCCACTAGCAGAGTAAAACCAGCCTTGACTTGTGCCACTGAGACAGAACCTAACAAGTACCTACCACTTGGAGCTACCCCGGACCAGGGAGAGTAGGAGTAGGTCTGTCACGAGTATGAGAGAGATGCAAGGAGCTAATGAAGTCAAGAGCAGTAATTTCTTTCTCCTTCAGTTTCTGAAGGTTAGATGTGGAAATGTTCAGCACCTTGCCTTGTGCCCTTCAATTTGCCCCTCTTAACTTGTTTACATCTTTTCCCTTTTCTTTAAGGTTGGTGTCCAAAGACTCCAGCAGAAAGAAAGGAGTGCTTCTGCTCTTATAACCGCCAATTCTTTGGCTGTAATAGAAAAGCATTAATACACAAAAGATCAATTCCATATAGAAACTGGGGAGACGCAGTTTAGTCCCCATATTTTTCCAATCAAATAAATGTGAGTGCATCCACTTATCTAGTCAGCCAAACACATAAAGTTTCCAGAACCTATATAACTGTTAGTAATGACAAAAAAGTTTCACATTATCTACCTCATCCACATTTCCTCAGAGATCAATATAGCTGAGCTTGTCTTCTGCATACTTCCATAAGGAGATAAATACAAAACTTAGTTGCATCAAGTGTATTTAGAAACCAGTTTTTAAATGGAGAAGAAGAGGGGGAAAAAAGTCTAAAAGAATATCAATACAATGTTAGAATTACATTATTTGAAACAAGGATGAATGGGATAGCACAAAGTCAAAAGGATTTACTCAGCAACTTTCCAGAGGTGATAAATGATCTTTGTTAAACCATGGTAGGCACAATGCATTTTACTAACTTTACTACATAAAGTGTTTCAATTTGGTAATTTGAAAATGTCACGATGCTGAAATTCCTCAAATGTTTTTGCAGTGAGGGGAGGGAATATTAACACCTCATATGGGATTTACTTTGCTAACTTCAGGCAAGTTCTAGCCTCTTGAAAAAACATAGTTATTTGGCAGATTTGGGCTTTCAGCTTTTTGCAGGGAGCACAGTAGTATTTCTGTCAACATCCTGTGAGGAGGTTTGGTGGAGGTTTAGAACCAGAACTTCTGCAACCTCTGTTTCTGTGCAGTCCTGCACTTTCATACTTGTGGTGTTAGTTTCTCTTTTTCCTGTCCCATATTTAGATGTTTCTTGGGCCTATTTTGGTTGACTGGCCATCATAATAACCTTCATTTGCATTTTTAAGCATTTTGTATGTTCAGCCCCTACTGGAGCATTTTAAAAGTGTGCTGTGAAGGAAGTTTATGTAATTTGCCTTTTTAAGCTGTGTTATTTTACTACATCCTCCATCACACAGTTTGATTCTGTTTTGGCTAAGTAGAGAGTTTGGTATATACTAAATTATACAGGACATAAAGAAAGCCTGCCCACAGAGAAAAACCAAAACTATGCCTTGATGTGTGTTTGGTTTCCTCATGAGTAAGCACATGAAATTGCTCAATTGAAAAATCCTTGATCACACAGCTTACCAAAATATAGTGACAATTTCAAAGAATCTGCATTGTTCTATGCGAAGTAAGCAACTATCCCCACCACTATAATTTTTCTGTAGAAGTCCTATCTGGCTCTGAGAGAGGTCATTCTGATATTAATGCTCAGGCTAACAACACCTTGACCCTAGGGCCTCTATGACCAAAGCTACAGTGAAACCCAGGGCAGACCCAAGTCAGTCTGCAGGATCCCACCTCTGTACTCCACAGACTATCAGCAGGCCTTCATATCTGTTTCACTTGCTAGTGCTAGTTCTGTTGGTGGACTCAAGTAATCACTCACGATTCCGTTTTGAAGTTGCATTGTGGAGAGGGACACCTAAATGTACTGTAAGGTTGGATTAGAAGTAATGATTTTTAACTTAAAGCTGTATTTTGAAACCCTTACTCATACTGAATTCTGTGGATTTAGTTGTGGTATAAGGTTGCACAGCACAATAGAACCAATGCTAGAGTTACCAAGGTCAGGAGTTCATTGTCTATTCAATGTCCATTCCTGCGAAGTCACAAATACAATGTACAGAGGAGTGGTGAGAATTTTAACTGTCCCTTTTCTCATCCCATGGGTGAAGTAATCCAACAGCAATATATTGGGTTTTTTTATGGACTATCAGTTAGAGCAGTGCAGTTGTAGGGTTAAATGGGAGATACCAAATAACTGGGCACCAATGCTCTCATCACATCTGCTACAACAGATCTGTCCATTGTGTTGTGAGCCAGCCCCATTCTGCGCTCCGCTCTTGCCATATCTGTCTGTGCCATCCACAATAATGATGTTAGCAGTATCTGACAGCTGAAAAAGGAGAAAGCCTTGGAATGGTTGTTGTTTCAGGCTCCTCCTCCAGTGCAGCAAGCCCTCTCCAAAGGACAAGCAGCACTCCTGTACAGGAGGACTGAATGAGTGTCTCCGGATGCCTGAAACAAAATGGCTAAAAGAAAGCATTATGTTGTGACAAAAGGACTCAGAAACTTACCAGATTGGAGAACAAAGCAGCTTAGTGCCCCAAACACTATCTTGAGCTACAGACTCTACCACTAGATGAACTGGTCTGTATTCATGCTCCTGAGAAAATGCAAATTGCCTAGAAAACAGGGGAAATTAAGATACAAGCCTCTGAAATTCACTCTAGATTATTGTCCTGCAATGCTTAGTACTGTTGTGAAATTGTGCTGCTATCAATCTCATAAGAGGCTCAAACTTCATCACATATTGCTTCAAGAGGGTCTACTGAGCTATAACAATTCCTTTCTTAAGAATCTCCTGAAATAGTTCCAAGTCCAAACTATGCTCTAATGAAAGAAGCCCTTCAGGAACTAAATATAATCTAAGAAACAAAATCAGGAGCCATCCCTTGAAACCATCTTCTAACCAACGTGTTTGATGGGGTTGGGGATTTCTTGTTACTCTACATTTTCTCTGTTCATAACCACTAAACTGTAAATATTGACATTCCCAAGTAGTAAAAATAATTTAAATAAAATTACACAGAATCAAACTACTAAAACAAATTAAGCATCCAACCTTTAAATGTCCACAGCCTTAAGTCTCCCCTATCCCTCTGGCAATCCACACAATGGTGCAGAGCATGCACAGATTATGCTCTAGTTATATGGTTATCAGTGTGGTTTCTTGCAAAGGGATGGAAGATACCTTTCCAGTAGAGCACCAGAGTATGAACAAAGAGCACCAATACCATGCAGCATTAGGCTTTCAGTCTGTGTTTCATTAAGACTTCATCCATATGATAAATCTACATTAGGGTGAAATAAGGCTTAGAGTTTCTCCATGGTGCTCGAGGGAAGGTTCATAAGATCTTGTCTATCAGCTGCCCTGACCTCTCTGTTTGTGATACGTAAATGGAAAGGAAATCATAGCAGGTTTGTTTCATGTCTTGAACTTGCAGCTAACAAGGGCAGGTATAAAATGAAATTGGAAGTGCTGTATAGCCTCTGAAATAAATAAATTACTTGAAATAACAGGTGCAGGAACATGGATCTTTCAGAATGCAATGTGTCATTCTTTAAGCTACAAAATGTGTGGCCTCTTTATATTTATGGATGCCCTATGGTTTGTGGTAATAGAGATATGAGTCAGAAGAATAAAAGATTGTCTATTAACAGAAGAAAGTAATTTTTTTAGCTACACTCTCTTTGTCTTTAGGTCATGGTATGAAAATAACCAAAGCATGATTTTTTTTTAAATCTAAGTAAATATATGGAGTTTAAAATATGTTTCAGAAAAAAAAATAGATTTATTCCTATATCATATGAAATGAGTTTCAGTAAAGCCAAAATGAATTTTTGGACCCATTTCTGCCCCTCCCTGTGTTTTATTTTGATTTTTTACAGGCTAGATGTCTCTTACTCCAGGGATAATCCTCTTCTGGGCTGTAAACAACAGAGCGGAAACTGACTCCTTATCTTATTTGTACAATATCCAGCACTACTGTAACAAAAATATTTAGTAATGGTAGCATGCATTCTCAGGAACACTCACTCAATATAGAACTTTTTAGTAAAGAGAAATATTAAATGTGAAACTTTTTAATCAGCTTTGACTCATGAAAGCAAAAACCCCTCATGAAAAGTGAATATTGATTACATTCTCATTTACAGAAAACATTTGAAACATTTCATAATGGATAGCAATCACGTTTTGCTGTAGCTTTTCATTTCACAGTGCAGAAATTCATAGTTTAAAAGAACTGAAAATGAAAGAAAAAGTTTTAAAATATTTTTAGAATTACCTAAATGACACTGTATCACCCAATCAACTTTTCTTTTGAGGGAGTTGGGGTGTCAGTTCAAGAAATCGTTCTTAATATTTAGCTTTTTCCTCAGAAGTCTGGAGGGAGGCCTGTGTTAAATATTTCATAATAAATAGAAAGATTTCTTCCCAAGCTGCATATATATGCAGCCTAAAGGGCTGTAGTAAAATGAAGTTTCATCTGAAGGAAGCATACAATACATTGATTTTTTTACGAAGAAATCTTTTGATTCTTTTCCTTCTTTTAGTGAACTGCACTGTTAAGCTTAGCTAAAAGGCAGTGTGGCAGACCAAGTCCTGGGTTGTCTTTAATGTAGCTTTCTGAGGATGGCTTTATAAAACCAGAAAGCCGTTTTAAAGTTATTTGCAAAAAGACTATGTACCTCTACAGAGAAACCTTCGTTTGGGTCATTTGGATTTCTCTCTTTTCCCTGGAAGCAGCTAGTCAAAACTGTCTGTATGCAACCGAAAGATAAAAATTTCAATTAGGTTGAGTGCTGTCATAAGCAGACTACATGAGAAGGCTTGAGATAATATGCATTACATATTGATGCCTATCAGCCCTGAGAACATAGCCATGTTTTATTCCATGCCCCTTTTGTAGGTTTGGCAGCAGTGGCACCCAATAAAGGCCTAATCATATTAATTTATGCTCCTATCAATTATGCATTCAGATTCCCCCGATAGCTTGTCAGTTTTTATTCACTATTTTCTGAAAAATACGCCTATTACAGTTACTGAGCAAATAGGAGGACTGTCAGAAACTGAGATTTAAAGAATATTACTTAAAAGGGGTGGGTTTCTTTAATTTATAAATCTTGTATTATGTGTCACGCATTTGTTAGTTTTAAAAGAGGTGACAGTGCAGGGACAGATGTCACATTAAGGACTTTTTGAAGACAAGGGGAGAAGTCTCCTTAAAAAAGCTCTGTGATTTAGTCAACTTTTCTTGAAAGCAAGGTGGTCTGTGGATGTAGTAAAAATACATCAGCTTTATTAGTTTAGGATGAATTTGGTTTTGTCTCTCTCAAATTATGTGTATCAATTAAGTACTTAACAAAAGTATTTTCAGCTTGTAAAATGGTCTCTCTTCTTATATGGGAGACAGTTTTATACTCAGCAATATGTTGGTGTCTCTGGATTCAGTCATCATAAGCAGTAAATAAGACAGATAAATGGATCTAATGCACGAGGTACATAAAGTGTCCCATCTACCAAGGAGTCTGTACCAGCAACTTAAAAGTTACCTTGATGTTCTTGTAGGATGTGAGATAAATCCAACCTACCTTACTCATACATACTATACTGTTTGAATGTGCCTGTGAGAGTGCTTTGTTTAGGAGTAGAAGTGGTCTTTAGAGGAGAATTTTCCAGATTTTACCACTTACCACTCTTTGGCTTGGCCACCTACCCACTCTTTGGTTTGCATTGCTGGGCAGTCTTGGAGATCTTAGGATCATAGAATTGTTTTGGTTGGAAAAGACCTTTAAGATCAAGACCAACCATTATCTGACTACTGGATGTAGATGACAGTCAGGACTCTTTTCTGTGGGACCAACCTAGGTAATACAAGGACATTTTCCAACCAGGAATGGGGCCAAGTCAGACTATCAGTCTTTTCCTGTCAAACCAGTAAAAAGGACTGAAGTTTATCCCAGAATTTGGAGGTTCTATCTGGATCACCACCCACTCAACGCTAGGTCACTCAACTTGTTTTCTCAGGTTTACTACAACATCAAAAGAAATATATCTAATCAAAAACGATTCATCTCGGTACTAATTGTCCCAATCCTCATTTCTTGATAGCTGAAACCTGACTGCTGTTGTTTCACTGCTTAGTGCTGCCCACATTTTCTACCCTTTTCTATCTCACTCCAAGAACTTTCACTCCTTCCTCTTTCACTTCCTGCCTCTAGACCAGTTAACCAGATTTCACATCCTATTATACCACTTTCCATGCTACCAGGCTTTCCCTCACCCTTCTTTTAAGAGTGTTTATTTCCCTAAGACCCTAAGTGCAGAAAAATACTTTAGAGAAAAAAAAAAAAGAGAGAGGGGAAAAGAAAAAAGGGAGAAAGCCTTAGAAGTGCTAATGTTGCCGCATTATCTTATCTGATATTCTGTGTGTTGGATTTGCCTCTCTCTGGGTAGGCCAGAAACGCATTCTCTGTAGTATAAGTAGGGTTTAAGAATTTATGGCCATTGGCAACAGGCCCAGAGTCTCCAGCAGAGGTCTAGGGCCTCTCACTTCTGCCCTTGCTGCAGATGAGTTGAGTGTAGTCAGCGTACGATGGACTGTCTACCCAGCGACATTACTGGGGACACTACTGTTTCTGAAGAGTTTCCAACCTCTCTCTTGCCATCCTAGGACTTCTCCCTCCCTGCTAGAAAGTTCAGTAGAATAAGCATTGATCTTGTTGTGTGATCCAGTCCTCAGGAACCCTCAGGGTATCTCATCCTGGTTTGGAGCAGGCTATCTCCCCTTCCTGACAAGAGAGGAAGGTCTGAATGATGAGGATCCTTTTTGACACCCATGTTTTAACATTCTGCAGGAAACAGAAACAAGCCCTCAGGTCTCACCTTGGCAAAACAATCCATATCTTCAATACAAGTGGGTAACTCAGGCCTAAAGTTTTTGTTTTCTTCAACCATTCCTGAGCACATGTTTCTTGTCAGCTCTGCCCAACCACTTAAATAATTACAGAAAACTGAACTCCTGCCTATTAAACAAACTTGTTCTTTCTCCCCTACAAATTCACTCACCCTTGCAAAGTACTTTGGCTTTACAGTGGGTTGTACCATCTCTTTCCTTTTGCTCTTTGAAGATTCTGCTCTTTGTTGAGCGAAGTTCCTCAGTTCCAGGAACATGTACCAGATTACCTAAATCATCCTGGTGTTTATTTTAGTCTGATGGTGTTAATGAGCCTATGTTACTGCATTTAAAATCTTTGTAGTATCTTAAACATATTGTATCTTAAAATATCCCCTTCAGGTATGTAAGTACTATCCAAATGGAGAAGTAAAAACAAATGTTTTAGGGATTTGCCTAAGGCCATGCAATATGTCAGTGTCAGAGCCAAGAGTAAAACCCACCTATTTGTGGTGAGTCAGCCCACGCTGGCATAACTTAGAGTGTTCCTACTATGGAAATCAGCCTATTCATTGTGTGCACTACTCATTTCAATAATTTCATAAACTGGCTTTAGCAGTTGCCTTCCCTTTAATAACAACTTTCCCAGAAATGCTTTTGCTTACCTAACTCCATGTACTTCCTACACATCTACATAAGGAGTAGCATATGGAATCTACAGCTTGCATAGTTGCTGTTTTGTCTTGTGGTTTGGGGGTTGTTTTCTCAAAAGGCCAGAAATTAAGAAGTAGAGGCAACTGTGTGCCTAAAGTGCTGGAAAGTTTTCCTCTGCCTGTCCTTGAAATTAAAAAGTTTCTGGACAACCATTTACCTTTTTTGCCATGTGGGGCTGAAGAACAGATCACACACTTTAATTTTTCTTTCTCTGCTTTTTAAGGATTCAATAAGAATCTTGGGGAAGAAAGTGTCCACATGAAAATGAGAGAAACATCCAGATAGTAAAGATGCTTGAGAA
Organism: Indicator indicator; assembly: GCF_027791375.1. Classification (NCBI taxonomy): domain Eukaryota; kingdom Metazoa; phylum Chordata; class Aves; order Piciformes; family Indicatoridae; genus Indicator; species Indicator indicator. Next base: position 54,113,078 of record NC_072011.1, on the reverse strand, counting down.
CATTTATGCTGGGAATAGGTAATCCAAAAAATGATGAAATAGTAAAGTGACAAGACCTGGCCTGAACATATAAAACTTTGATGATGTTTGGCAAAGAAAATTAGACCAATTAAAGGATGCCTCTGGGAAGTTTTACCTTACATGACCAGAACACATTATCTTGGTGCACTTGGCACTTTTACAGGGATAATACTCATGTGAATATGAATGGTTTTGCCAGTATGTTAGTCATCTGTAGGATTTTAGTCTGCACTTGGTTTGGATGTGTTTCTCTATCACCTTTTGTTTCCTGAGAAGACCTTGTAATGTGCAGTTCATCCTGACCCTCTGCTATTGCTTCAGTGCATCTTTTGCAGTATTTCACAGTATTAGTGAAGTGAAGGATCCTCTCTCTTTACTTGTTTTCTCATACTTTCCCATTTAAAACTGAAGGGCATTGGTGGGTTTTTAATAACACTCTACACTAACAACTCTCTTCGTCATTACACTACTTTTTTTTTTTTACCTTAGTATGTACAACTCTTAATTGTTTTCATTGACCAGCAGACTGAGGATTATGGAATAGCACTCACAAGTTAAAAAAAAAAAAAAAAAAAAAAAAAAAAAGGTACATCTCCACAGTCAAAGGCACAGGGAAAAAAAATAAATTGTGGATTGTACCGAGGGGTTTCTTTTCCTATTCCTAAAAACCAGTATAAATCCAACCAGTAGCCTAAAAATCACTAAGAAAAGGTTAGAAAAGTAGTCAAATAATAATGGAATTAATCTGTTTGGAAAACAAAGCTGATAATACTGTACTTGGGAGACAAAATACAGCTCTTGGACAGGGAAGAATAAAAGCAGACACCTCTTTAGAGAGCCCCTCTTTACTGCAAGCAGCTCTCTGTAGAGGGGAATGGAGCTTACTTGAGAGGCATCTGAAGAACCTTACAACGAGAAAGCAAAGCAATAGCACCTCCTCAGCATATGATCTTAGAGAGTCAACTCAGGAGTTTTTTGGGGTTTTGTTTGGGCTTTTCTTATATATGATCTTCTAAATGGTTTGGCCAGCAGCTGATCATTTTAAGCTCATATCTTAAGGAAAAAAAGCATTTGGAGGAGTTTAGAGACTACAAACTTCAGGTTAGAAACATGCCTCATCTTTGTTTCTGGTTGATGGCTAACTCTGCACATGGTGGCAGCCGGATGTTTTTCCACATTACTTTTGTTTTCAGGTGATCACATAAGTGCGTGACTGACAGACTCGGTCATCAACATAGTTTCATTTGAATACTTCTCTATTGCAAAACAGTGTTTTGTAAAAATGTAGATGCTGATGGAGAGATCTATTTCAATTCTACTTTCCATACCTTTGAAAAATAAATGCAATAAGAAAAAAGGGGGGGGGGGGAAGAGGAGGGGACAGGTGGGGGTAGAGAATGGGACTTCCCCTGCACAGATTTTGTCTGACAGGAAAGAATACACACAGGTACTGTCATGTTCTATTATTAATTATTAATTTTATACAGTTGTTTTAGAGGCCATCGTTCCAAATCTGAATTGCTTGAGAGGAATACTTATTATAACAACTCACAGAGAAAAATGAAAAGAACTCACAGAGTCACAGAATGTTAGGGGTTGGAAGGGACTTCCAAAGATCACCAAGTCCAACCCCCCTGCCAAAGCAGGATCACCTAGAGCAGGCTGCATAGGAATATATCCAGGTGTGTTTTGAAAGTCTCCAGCGAAGAAGACTCCACAACCTTTCTGGGGAGTCCAGTGCTCTGTCACTTTCACTGTAAAGAAGCATCTCTTCATGTTGAGGTGGAAACTCATTAGAAGTATCTGAACTCATTAGGAGTAACTGAAAAGTCTAAGTATTTTCCAAAATGTAAGTAATTAAAGAATACTTGGTAGGAATCTGCAAGTATCTGAAAAGTTGAATTCTTAGAGGATTAAAAAAATTGCACAGCTTGGTGTCAAAGTAACAAAATTCAGTTAAAGGGGCTCATAGACATTTCTGTTTCCTGAAACCCAACCTGAAATGTGTTTGAACAATGAGATTGTTTCAAACATGAAGTAATTTCTGGAAACAGTTGGAGAAACTATATAATTACCACAGCTAAGAAAGGAAGTTGACTACCAGAATGGAGCATATTAAAGTTGGTAAATGTACTACTCCTCATCGTTATACACTGACCTTGTTTCTGCGTTCAGAAACCATATATAGAGCTGTTGAGTTGGTCAATAAACTAATCCACCCATCAATAAAGCACACCTTCTTGTTTATTAATATGTGATTAAAAATGTATATGATAAAAAGATATTGACTGAGCAGAGTTTGGGTGACAAGAACAATTATAGCTTCAAGCCTAATCAGTACATGAGCTGTTTAACCCAGTGAAAGTCAATAGTCTATTTCTGAACAATTACACTTTTTGTTTTAAATAACGTATTTGGATTTTGCTAGTGCTCTCATTTTCTCTTCATGATTTAGTGGTGTACACTGAAGCAGAAAGAAAGAACCACAATTCACCCAGTATAATACCACTTTATGGTCTTTGTATGATAAAGTTGTAAATATGCAGCTAATATGATTCACTTTAAATATAACCTGCTAGCCACAAATAAATAAATGTGGAGTAAATATGTCTCTCTTTTCAATAGCATTACTAATTGCACAGGACTTAATCATATTTCTATGATGTCCTAGTTTACTTATTCTTGTATACTTCTTATTTTAAGCTAAAGACGTAATTTTACTGCATTCGAAGTCCTCAATCTTGATTTCTTTAAAGCAGTTTCTTAAACCTAATAAGAAATTACAATCAAAAGCCATTTAGTTCCTCCCTGAGCAATCCTTAGCTTTTACAAACTTTTCTCACAGCTTGATGCACCCTCACTCTAAAGCAACGATTTTCCATGGAGCTTGATACCTCCTGAAAAGTCGATAGCAACACAGAAAAGTTTTAACTGGGTGCATCTTTAAACACCAAAATATTCCAGTGTAGTAACCATTCAGTAGCAACTGGCAGGCAGTGAATGACCAGGCATTCCTGAGTGAGAACACAGGGTCACTGGCTTGTCCTCTCAATGTTAAAAATTAACTGTGGGCCCAAAGTAATCAGCATTGAATGTCTGGGCTATCCACAAGCAGAACTTTTAGGGTTTATAGCACTAGTTTGTCATGTCAACATTCAAGATACAGTTAAATCAATGGTACTTCTCCAACTGTTTGCAAATAGGAAATCTTTAAGTGCCAGTTCAAAAAGCTTCTTATCTATTACATAGCTACCACGTTCATCAAACAGTTACAGTGACTAGCATTTCCGCAGAGATTTTCCTACCTGCTAATCTTGCCATCCTTAATTCCTTTGCACAATAAAATGATACAGACTTCAGAAACAAAATATTTTGTATTAAAGCTAATGCAAATTCATCATTTATTTTTTTCAAATGCATTTGATTTTGTTAAATGTGAAATTCACTTTCTTGCTACAGAAAATCGTTGTTTACTAAGGAAGAACAAGTGAACTGAAAGAGAAACCTGCCATTGTGCTCACACAGCCTTGAGAGTTTTGGCTTCTTTGAAATTGATGTTGACACTATAAACACTCTTTCCTGAGTAGCTTCATACTAATACATAATTTCTCATCCAACAGTAAGGAAAAGTCAGTCAGCTTTTCCTCTGAATGAAGCAAGAATTAACATTCAGCTCTTACAAACCAGGAGGTAATTTCCACGTGATTGTGGTGTAGTTTCAACGTTTTTCCTGGATAAGTCTGATTCCAGCTAGTGCAGGATGGCATAGAATCATAGAATGGTTTGAGATGGAAGGGACCTTTAGAAGTCATCCAGTCCAAACCCCCTGCAGTAAGCAGGGATCTCTTTAAATAGCTCAGGTAGCTCAGAGCCCCATCCAACCTGACCCGGAATGTTTCCAGGGATGGAGCTTCTTCCACCTCCCTAGGCAAGCTGTGCCAGTGTTCAACCACCCTCACTGTAAAAAATTTCTTCCTTAAAACCAGTGTAAATCTACTCTCTTTTAGTTTAAAACCATTAACTTTTGTCCTACTGCTACAGTCCCTGGTAAAAGCTCTGTCCCCATATTTTATATAGGTCTCTTAAATTCGAAGGACCACGATAAGATCTCCCCAGTGTCTTTCTCTTCTCCAGGCTAAATGACCCCAACACTCAGCCTAGTCAGCTGCCTGGCCTGATATCTCCTGGTCAACAAGAAAAGTTTTCTTAAGGCAGGGAAAAACATTCTGATGTTTTGTAAAAGAACACTCACAGGGTCAGCCTTTTTTTTTTTCTTTTTTTCTTTTTTTTTTTTTTTTTTGATCATGATGCCTGAAGCACAGTAAATGCTTGTCCAGAAATTGAGTGGTTCCCTTTTTAAAAATTTCCTATTTAAATAGATGGTGTGAGTGTGATAAAGTGTGCGTATGAGTGCAGCAGCTGTGATTAAAGTGATTGCACCAAAAGACAAGTCAGGTCATCTAAGATAAGAGTTTTGCTCCAAGATGCTCTCAGGAGATGACAGCTCTGTAACTACAGAGTGGAGTTTAGGGAAGTCGGCTCTAGCAACCTGACCACCAGCAAAGCTCACAGGTTGTAACATCTCTGCAGGAGGAGCCAAGTACAGTAGAAAAGGTCTGAATCTCTTTTTATCTATGGCACTGATGTGTCTGAGTAATTCACAAGAGATTCTAATCTGAAGGAAGAGTTGGGTTTGATATTAAGCTGTTTCAAGATGAATGAGAGTTTCTGAATCAAGGGTGGGGAAGGTATAAATATGCAGGCAGGAAAAATTATTCCTGAAGAGAGGATTCATTGCACTTTCACATTAATAGGTGTAGCTCTTCCACCACCAAAGCATACTGCCAAACAGTAAAGAAAAGAGAATTCAGGAAGTAAATTCATTTGGCTTAAAAAAAAAAAAATTGTCTTTCTGAGTGTAAACTTACCCATCTGCTTATCTTCAAACAGATTCTGAATACAGCATTGCTGATAATACTCTTTGTTCCAGTCCATTACTTGATTCAGTCACATTGTTAAAAATATTAGGAAAGAATGTTGATACATTTATGACTTTAATTAAATAAGTATACTGTAGATCCTTATTCTTCCACTAAGTGAAATGAGTTTCATTCATACCATGGGTTTTTGTTGGGTTTGTTGTTTTGGGTTTGGTTGGTTTTGATTTTGTTGGGTTTTTTTTAATGTTCTTTCTAAGGTTTTAAAACTCTAACACTAACTCTACAAATTTAGGAGAAGCTCACCTGCATTTTTATGAAGGAAATACCCGGGGTGCATAGTTTTATCGGTGTATTGAAATAAATGTATGGGTACTAGAAAATACATATTTTTTCACGTATAGAGAACAGTAATAAAATCATTAAAATAGGATAGTAAAGGATTTGTATGATGGATGGGAAGTAGTTTCCATTTTTATTTATCTCAGCACCTTTGCTTATCAATGAGTTTGATCTTCAGCACCAGCCCCCTCTGTGCAGTTCTACACCCTTTACCTTCTTCTTCATTGTTGCTCATTCTGTCCATGCAGAAGATGAAGGCTTACTGAGTTTTCCACACACTGTTCTCCTCACCCACATATTCTATACAGAACATTAGTATGTCTGTTGTAATGAAAGCATGCAACATCTTTTGTAGTTTTCACTCAATAGTGAGAGTTCAAATGTACAGAATTTTTCACTTTAGTTACTGCCAAAACGTTTTATCGTGGATACTTAGTTTAAAAACTGTTCTGTTTTTCAAAGAGAGCTAAACTAATCTGAGTCACAAGTTATAGCTGCCAGACCTCAAGCATTTGCCACTTCTCTGCCAAGTATCACAACTAAGCCTGTGCAAGCACCTCATTCACATAAGTGTGGAGTAATCCTGAAAAACAAACAAACAAAACAAAAAACACTCTGGGGAACAAAAAAATAACTTTAAACACTGTAGCTCTTCTTGACACTTTGAAATTGGTGGGAGACAGACGTTCACCTGCCTTTAAGGAGGTTGACCTGCCTGTGCAAAGTTAGACTGGATGTCTTACTAACTTCTGGTTATGTCTTGCAAGCCTTCCCCAAGAGTGAACTACTGAGTCTGCACAGTATGAACAGAATATTTTCATTATCTTAAATTTACTTCCCCAAACATCTCTGCCTTCCACCTTCTATCTATTAGTGACACAGGTCAGCGAGTGGGGAGTTTTTGAATCATAGAATTGTTAGGGTTGGAAAGGACCTCAAGCATCATCTAGTTCCAACCCCCCTACCATGGGCAGGGACATCTCACACTAGATCAGGTTGCCAAGAAGAGCAAGAGCAAAAAAGATGTGCAAGCCACTGCTAGTAGGAAGAGGCATCCTCATACCCAGAAAATTAGAATAAACTTTTTTTTTTAAATGTTAGAAGTGCACGAGTCAGTTAGATCATTGGTTTATTTATGAACAAAACCTTTGCCTTTGAACATGTGCCTATGAAATATTGCAGTGCTATTGCAATGAGCATTAATCTTATACATAAATGATTACTGCAACACCTATTGTTTTCGAGCCTTCTGAGGTACACAAAGATACAGTCAGATTACTGCACATCAAAGTAGGTACATACATTTTATAGTGATCTATTCATTCATGATTGAGATATAGTCACCTCAGGGGTGGGATGATACAGGATTATTATCACAAGCAATAGTAAAGCTTTATTGACATGAATACTAGATCTTTGACTTGGTCAGATACACTGAGGAAAGCTCCTTTTTTTTTTTTATTCTTTTTTTTTCTATTCTATTCTTAATGGCCATAGTGAGAGGAATCTAGCTCTGCAAAGAGGTTGATAATGTAGGGTATAAAAATACAACACTGAATATTGTGTTTTCTGTCAATGTGACTTTTGTACTATGTCTTGAAGTTGTTTGGTTTTGGTTTTATTAATCTCGCTCAGCAGAGATGTGGATGTCACACCTAAAACTTCCATCTCTGACACAAAAACATTTGCTGTTATCTGGGTCAAAATTAGTTCCTAACCAGCCAGATGGCCACTCTTGCATTGCATAACTGAGATTATATTAGTTGTTCTGTCTTGTACATTGGTATAAAAATGATGGACTTGGAAGCATACATTACTTTGCTACTAAATCCAAGCACTGCATCTAATACTGACGGGAAAAAGAGAGAGGCTCTGTTCTGTAGCAGGTCAGTTTTGTTATCCCTGCGTTTGAAATAAGCTGTCTCTTTCATGCACTGAGTACTTCACATATCTCAGGTCTCTAGGAAGCATTAAGCAATTTACTCTATAACATTTCAATCAAGCCTGTGGTTTGTTAGAGAAGCAGAGAGTTAGGCTGTGGTAGTAAAAGAGATGCTGAAGAGGTCTGTGCTCAGAGGAGATGGTACTTTATTTGTTATGAGTTACTACTCAAAATAATGGTGACTGCTGATTGCATTAGGACTCCTGAAGCTGTCTTTATACTCTGCTCTCATTGAGTCTCTGTATTACTAAAAACTAGATCAGTTTCTTCTTTTTACATCTGCATTTATTTATTACATTTATTCAAGTTATTAAAGCTACACTTCTACAATGCCACCATGGTTATTTCTAGGTTTAAAAACTCATGCTGAACTGCAGGTTTATGCTGAATGGGGATCTGCTGTGAAGCAGAGAAGGAGTAGCAAATTATTGTTTCACTTGCTGTCTTGGATGAATTTTAATCTTGGGTAAATTTTAATCCATGTCTAAGCAGACAGTTAATTTGGCTGGTTTAGTGAGCTCAGTGACTGCTTGACTCCAGGCCAAGGATCCTTCAACTGAGGTCAGGACCACAGGCCTGGTGATGGCACTTCCTTGTCTCAGTGACTAAAAGAGTGTTTATGGAGCTCTCCTGTGTTCTAACACAGAAAAGAAAATTTTAAATGTTCAAGAACATCTTTTTTCCTGTTTTTTGTTCAAATTCAAACCCATGTAGAGCAATCTGGGATGTTAATGTTAAATCTACCCACCTCAAATAATTTGAAGATTTTGTAGTCCAGTTCCCAATGGACAAGTGCCAGTGGTACCAAATAAATAAACAATTAAATATGTGCTAATTGAGAAAAAAATCCAGAGGGTGCTTGGACTCTCCAGTTCAGTCACGCTTTTACTATTATGCTTAACCGTTAAGGACAGAGGTGTTACCTGTGTTGTACCTAATCAGCAGATGAGATCAAATACTGTCTAAAAGCTATCAATCTGCTATGTTTCATAAGTACTCAAGACTCTAAAAATAAAAAGCATTTGTTAAACCAAGTGAGATATTGCTAATACCCTTAAATTTTGCAATGGGGCTGAATGAAGTGAAGAATCAAGGAATGAAAATTGGTAAGGAATGATAAATCAAGGAACTAATGCCAAAAGCTGCATTTTAATTGAAGTTTTTAAAAAAAAAGACAATAAATTAGGTAGAATACAAATCTTGCATTGTTATGTAATATTTTACTCAGACACACATACATTCGCATTAAATGAGTATTACAAACTCTTTAAACATTTAAACCCAGTAGGAAGCAGTAGGAGGTGAGAGAATCAAAGTTAATCACATTGCTCAGTACCAATCCCTTGTGCAGATGCTTTATCATACAGCCTTTAATCACAGCACTACATACTCAGAGGAGCATCAGGAATTTTCTGGGAAAAACTGTTTTCCTCAAAATTTAGACTACATAATAGAAGAAAGCTATTTCTGAGGCAACCAAAAGGACTTAAAAAAAAAAAAAAGGAAAGAGACTGTGTAGTAATCAAAAGCTAAGCAGCTGTGGTGTACACCTGAAGTCCAAGTGTCCCAGATACCAAATGTTTTCACTGGTGGAGACATGCACTTTGGTCTTTTTCTATGTTCTCTGATACCCTGGGCTTGTTCCGCTTTTGTCTCCCTCCTCTCTTTTCATGAGTAATTTTTACAAAGCTCTTATTCAACAGCATATGAGTGCAATCTGACAAGGCAGTGGGCCTTTTCTGCTTGATCGTCTTCATGAGCATCTCTGGTATTCAGAGTAGTACCTGGGCAAAGCTTTTTTTTCAGGAGTTAGTTAAGCTCATCTATATGGGACTCTCTAAGTTTTATTTGGGACATACAACTAAAATCATTATGTGAAATCACCACTGTTGGCTTTCTCCTGTCCCCACCATGCCATACAATAGTAGCAAACAAACTGAAATGGAATGAGATAGGATAAGATCATCCTATCATTTTCAACAAATCTGTATTCCAAACGAATGAGATTAAAGTCAAAATGAACAAACAAACAAAAAAAGCCTGCTAATTTTGAGTATCCAGTTAGAGATACTGACTACTTGGGATTTTTTCAACCTGACATTCTGCATCTCTTTGCCAATACAAAGTCACATAGATTTTGTCCAAGGTAGAGAGTGATTCCCTTTAGCATACCAGACCTGCAAATTTCAAGATAGGCCCCCATAATATGGAAATCTCAGTTAATCGTTACCTCTTGAGGCAATTTGCCCCACGTTGTAGAAGTTCTGAGGTGAAAGGAGAAAGGAAGGAAACTCACAGGCAAAATTCAGCTTCATGTTGCCACAAAGCCCTGCTTTCTGCTCTTGCAAGTCTCTACCTCGTATATAAACTGTACCCAACTCCGTGACAAATTGAACAGGAGTCTCGTGAATAAAAACTACAAAGTTCTGATCTGTCCCCAGATGGAATGTGCCTTGCAGGGTTTTGTTTGTGCTTCAGGAAATTTGTGGAATAAACTCTATGTGCTGTGTATCATAACGTACGGAGGCTGAAACGAGGTGCTCTGAAACCCTCAGGTTAGTCATTTCCTTAACAGCCAAGTGCCTGATGTCATGCTAGTGTTTGATATTTAACACATTTCCTTAGCTCAGTGGTGACACACACACACAAAGTTATTTTAAAAATCTTTTGGATCCGTTCTGAAACGCTTCTTTCAAGGGCACTTAATTCTTTTTTAGCATAATAAAGCAGACTCTATTTCAAAATAAAAAGCAATAATGATGTAACTGAACTGCATCAGTTAAAAAACAGTGGGGGAAAAAAACATTCTGACATTCAGTCAAAATAGAAAGCAATAATGATGTAGCTGAACTGCATCAGTTAAAAATTAGTGAAAGAAAACATTCTGACATTCAGAATTTCTACCATATTTCAAATGAAATTCAGCCCAGGTACTCCAGGCATCCTGCAATTACGCATTCTTACGTTTGGCTGACAACACTAGTTGGTTTTGCTATTCTTGCCCTCCTATTTCCCCTCCAGGCTCCTCAACCAAACAGTTTCTTTCTGCTTTCTCTGCACAACCTCTGTGTCTCCTTACCTAATCAGTCCCAGGCTCCTGCCTCCAAACACCAGTCCCAGTTTCTCTCTCTGGACTGTTTGGCTGCTTCTATTGCCTGCTCTGTCACAGGCTGGATTTTTTTTTCTCCCTGCCGTATTCATGTGGAGACCTTTCTTCTTGACACAACCTTCAAATCGTTCAGAGCTTAGAAGAGATAGGATTCCTACCTCTCAGATCCTAAGCCAAAGCTTGGGCTCATGGGGAAAATTTGGAGGTGGGGATTAAAGGGGGAATCTAGCCTCACCACTCTATCCTTAAGCTTCTGTTTGCAGAGAAGGCCAGTCTTCAACAATTCCATTTTCCTGCTAGAATAAAAGAAATCATTACTGAGAGTGTGTCCATGACAAAATTTCTAATATTTACAGGTTAGCCACATTTGAATAAATTTTAACGGGGATGGAAAGGCACATTTTAAATTAAAAAAAGGTCACATTTTGAGTCTGTGCTTCAAAGCCTGAGGGCAGCAGAGCATTTCAAAGGAGAAAAAGTTTCCATTTTTTGAGTATGAGCAAAACTGTTTATTTTTCCATAACCTTGTTCTTGGAAATGGACAAATTGTTTTGGCAGGTATTTTCAAAATAATCTGCTCGGTACAGACAGTCAGCATATCAGTTTTCAGCCTAAGTGATGATGTTTTTTCTAAAGCTACATGTAACAGAAAATATGGTCTCTGCTGAGAACTGTTTGCCAACTGCAATACAGGGAAAGGCAGCACATCCACCTTGGAATATTGTCACAGATTATGTCCCCTGAGAATTTCCAATTTTTTTTTCCAACATCTGTTGCCTCATGAAAAGTCAGTAGGGCCAGTGGCTATTACCTCTCTAGTTTAGAGGCAGAGAAACTAAAATGCGAGGAAAGGAGAAAAAAATCAGGGATAGAATCCCTAAATCCTGCTCTGATTCTTAGTCTCCCACTTATGCACCCATTGCTATCACCTCTGAGGGGTGTTACTCGTGTGGTGGTCCTCTGGTCTGGGGTATTGCAAGTATTCTTTACACTGCACAGACACAAGCATAAGAGAAAACATGTACAATTTCTGTGATTTAACACTCTGTGATCCAAAGGTTTGGGGAGCTAAAAGAGAGGGCACAGGAGGTGCAGCAGATACCTGCAAATAATAGTTTGATTCAGCTAGTATTAGTGTATTGGTACAGTATAAAAACAAAATTCACATATTTATGAGGCACCTGAAGCAACTCAGGGACAAGGCCCTGTGGAAAAGAGAGGTGTGAGTGGGAGATCTGTGGCGGGGCTCTGCTGAGATGAAGCAGTTTGCTAGTGTGACCAGCTGGGTGACAGCCACTGCCTCTGCTGTTGCTCCAAGCACCCTGCCTGGGGTCAACCCCAGCAAAGGCACAATGTCAGAGGCGAGCCCACGGCGAGGACGGCGAGGGAAACCCGCACAATAAATATGATTGATAAGCAAGCTTCAACTTTATTGTTCAAAAGCACAGCTTTTATAGCATCTTTGGCTAAATATGCACAAATGGCATAATTCTATTGGTACATCTTAGGTGAATATGCACAAGTGTCATCATTTAATTGGTTTTGGATAAAAAGCTAAATTATAATGTCACGCCTACTTGCAGTTAGTTCTACATCCAGTTTCACAAACTTCTTACTAATTAGCTCCTTGTTTTCATCCTGTTAACACAGCTGCAAGCACAACCACAAGGACATAGTGACCTTGTGTTCATCCTGTAGTTCGATAACACAGCTGCAAGCACAGCTACAAGGACATGGTAACCTTGGCACATCAGCCTAAAAGCTATCTGTGAGCAATAAGCAACAAGATGGAGTACGGCCTACACATTTTGCTCAAATAGTTGTTCCGTAGAACCATGTCCCCTAGATTCGAGCCATTCCCCAACAGCACAAGATTGAGATGTCAGATTCCTGAGGTAGATAAGCTACACAGAAGTTCTTGCCAGTGTCTGGCTCACTTGGGAGAGTAAGGAACACAGTTAAGTGTTAACAGTAAGTGATGAGATAGCCCCATGCAGACTGAGAACCTCTCCTAAAAACCAGCCCAGCAGCAATAACAAATTCCTTAGCTTAAACTTCAGCCCTCTTCAGAGAAGGAAAAAAAAAAGAAAGAAAGAATTGCCAAATCAAACTGCTGACTCCTTTTTTCTTATCAAAACACCACAGCATACATCTTACAGCATACAGCCTGAACTAAATCAAATGTGGGACCAGCTGAAACTGGCCAGCTCTTGACCCTCCTTTGATATCAGGTGTGTGCTGCACTTCTCTGGCAGATTAATGATCTCAAGTAAGTCAAAGCCCCTAACTGGCTGTTAGGATGAATGAGGGTGAAAGTTTTTTCTGAAAAGTATCACCACTAGAAAAAGTTATAGGTCTTCCCAATCAACACAGACACTCCCTTACTGATGTCAGTGACTTTGTTCCTTCTATATCTCTTATTTTTAACTCATTCATAGTGTGAATATGGGACAATACCTGGAGGTATGGCTAAAGCCTGGTTGTTTGCATCTGAGCAACTGCTAGTCTCCTTTGGCTTGTGGAACTTCCTCTTTGTGGAGATTTGTAAGTGTTTATAGAAATACATTCCTAAAGAAACCTTTCAGCTTAAGAAAAAGGTGGGGGAAGGTCCAGGAGTGTGTGCACTGAGCACATCAAATTGAGAGCAGCTCGCAGGCTGCTCCTCTGAGGAGAGCATGCCCATGTGTGTGATCAACATAATCTATTGCGAAAGAAAGCCACCGAGTTTGGCGGGTGGTGATGGGGGAAGATATTTAGAAAGAAGCTCTTTAATTATTACCTGTGGAGCAGTTATACTTTAACTTGGCAGTCCCTGTGTTAGGGGGAGAAGTGGAAGGGGGGAGGGGGCAAGTCATGCATCTAACCTGCGTGAGGTCTGTACTGGAATAAAACAACATTAATGTAGGAAAAAAAGAATTTAAAAAAAAAAAAAAGCACCGGTGAGGCAAAAACTGAGAGAACAGGGGGTTGTGCTTGGTGGGTGAAGGGGAGCTGCCAAACATGGCCCTGGAGCTGCAGCACCCACGCGTGGGCCTGTGTTCACCCCCCACTGGTGTTTATTACACACTCCACCTTTCTGTCGCGGCCTTTTACTCTCACAGGCTGCCGAGGGGCTCCGGCCCTCGTTCGCCCTCCCGGGGCCACCGTCGCCAGCGCAACCCCACGCAAGATGCGGGGAAGGCAGCGGCCCCGGGGGGGCGAGCGGGTGCTCGGCTTGCCCATCTCCTCGTCTCTTTCAGAGCAGAGAAATCTCTGGAGCTTCCAGGATCACGCCGATTCAGCAATTTATGTATAGGTATAGCGTCTATTTTATTTTTTGAGGGAGTTTGCTTCTTCGGCAGGTCAATGTGTTAATTAAAAGTTGATCCAGATTGGTGGCTTGCGATTAACACAAAAGGATTTTTTTTTCTTTTTTAAGATATCAGGATGTAAAAGTCTCAGTAGAAACTCCATTTTTCTCCTTACTATTAACTAGCAGCCGCACAGAGAAAATCATTACAGATATAATTAAATATAGGTCTATTTTGAAGAGTGTCCTGCAAAATAACCCCAAAATATGATGTAGTAATTTCTTTTTTTTTCCTTTGGCACTACAGGTGCTAGCTACGTTTTCCCTTCATTTCCCACACCATGTATATTAAACAGGGAGGGAACATTGCTCTATTGTCAATGATGGCCCTAGACTTCGTCGGAATATTTATCTTCTCGGTGTAAAATTGCAGAGTGGGTCTCTCCACTATATTGGTTTTTATAATTATCTCTTGGTCTAAATTTCATCGCATCCCATTTCTTAAAGAAAAAAAAAAAGAGTAAAAAAGAAAGAAACTAACTTAGCTGTTACCATATTAACACTGGTGTTTGTCTCGAGCCCACGCTTTCAGCAGCTTTGCCTGGATCAGGTCCTGTGTTACTCCAGTCGCCCTGCCAAGGCGTGTGTTTGCCTCCGTCCGCCTGCCCTGCCCGCCAGCCTGCCGGCCTGACACTGGCTCTTTGCAGGCCTTGGTGCGGTAGCTCGTTGCCCGCTGCTCCCTCTGCCCGCCTGGTCCCTTCCCGGGAGCTCCGACCCTCTATTCGCCGTAATATATTGCCCCCCGCCGCCCCGCCGCACTGCACCGAGGAGCATTGTACTTCACACCCTGGAGTGTCATTTGTCAGATTTCAGTGGAGAACTAAACAACTCCTAATGTTATTTATTATTTTTTAATGAAAAGAAAAATTAAAACCGACTGCGTCAGGATGCCGTCCCCCCATCCTTTCATCACCAAGATTTTACTCTTTCCTCCGGAGTATTTTCTCCGCTTCCAGTTGAACACAACTCGCCGTATTGCTGCTGCTGCTCCGTGCGCCGCTGACCTCCTCGGTCCCTGCGGGACAAACAGCAGCTGAGCCGCAGCCAAGCGCCGGGGGCAGACAGCAACCCCGCGGAGAGCATCCTTGAGGAGGGGCCGAGCGGAGCGCCCCCCTGGCCCCCAGTCTCGAGCCGAGTTGCTCCGCTCGGGCCCCCGGACTGGCTATCCTGCCGCGCTGCGCGCCGAGGAGGCAGGAAGGGCTGTGATTGAAACCCTGCCCGGGTATCCTCCCTAGGAGCGTGAATTGTATTATTTCCCCCTTCTCCTTTGTAGAGTAGCGAAGGTGAATAATGAAATCCGTTCGCTAATAGTTTATGAGCCATGAGATTGGAAACGTGTATGGATAGAGCAGTGCGCCAGGCTAAACATCACTCGAGAGCACACTGAGGATCCCGGCTGCTGCACGCCCTCCGCGGAGAAGCGAGGGGCTAGGGTCGCCTCTCGCTGTTCCCTCCTGGCAGCGGGAGCCCTCAGCGGAGACGGGGCGGGTGCGGCGGCACGCGACCGCACGTATGGCCGCTGTATGTCCCCCTCGGTGGAGGTAGAGGAACAGCAGCGCTTAGAGACTGCATGAAGCGCGCACACGCTGCCCACAGCGCCCCTGCCTGCACCCTCCGGGGTCCGTGCGCGTCCCCGCAGCAGCGCGTCGTGCACGAGGCTGGGCCGAGGGCCTGGCAAGGTCCCGTCGCCGGAAGGGGCTCAGCAACCGCCGCCTCCCCGCAGGGGGAATGGAGGCGAGCGCGGGGAGACCTTTAGGGCCGGTTTGGGAGCAGCTAGGGGCACGCCGCCGCCATCGGCATTAGCCAGTGTGCCGAGAGCCGCCTTCCTCTCGGCGCTTTTGCGGCAGGTTATGGGTACGTGGACGGGGCAGAGGTCCGCAGGAGCAGACATTTCACAGGGAGTCCGTGCTACGGGATCTCTGAGGGCATCACTGCCTCTCTGCCGCAAAAACAAAACACTCATCAACTCCGCTCAGTGTATGCCATCGAGAAAAGTCGCCTCGGCGAGAACTGGCACCATCTGTCCTGCCATTCTGGGAGATGCAGATATATTTCTTTAGACAGGTCAGCAGTTCTTCCCCGGCCAGCCCTGTCAGGTACCTGTCAGGGGAGAAAACCTCTTCATAGCTGCTGTGGTAGGATCCTTATCAGCAGCAGGTCTGCTCCTGACAGGGACTCAGCCTTCAGCTTCCCGCAAATCACTGTCCTCCAGAGACAGGTAACTGTCGTTAAGAGGGAAGGCCAAAAACACCGGTGCCGCTCAACCCGTTGGCAAAAGAGGGGGAGGGCAGAGGGGAGTCGGCGGACACTTTTCCAGGGGCTGCTCGCGGAAGGACAGGCTGGGCGATGGAGCCGGCGGCTCCCCTCTGCTGGCCCCGGTCCAGCCCCATACTTGGGGGCTGCTCTCTCCGCCGAGCCGTCGGACCGGCCCCGCCGCGCCTCCTGTAGAGGGGGGGTCTTCTGCACATCCTGAAAGGGGCAGTCCGGGTGCTGCCCTCCGAAGAGAGGAGAGCGCTGGGGTGGGGGGCACATGGCCCGCCTGCTCGCCTCCGCATAGCCGGGCGCGCTCAAGGATGAGGCTCTGGCCCGACATCCACGCGTGCCGAGCCACGGACCCAATGCCCACGCGTGTCCGGGGCCGCGCTGCGCCGGCTGGAGAGAGAAGCTGGGGTGGCCCGGGCAGATGCGCCACGGGAACGCGGAAGCCCCACAGCTAGGTGTTTCACGGGGCTTTATCTCGAAGGGGGCGTCTGTCATTCCGTGGCTGACTCTGGTTCTGGGCGAACACTTCATCCCTATCAAAGTAACATCCCCACCCAGTAATTCCGACCTGTTTTCTTTCTGATCCCCACTTGCTGTCAAAGTGAGGGCGCAGCATGGAAAGCCTGACTGCCCACCTGCTTCACTTCTACCCGGTATCGCATGGAGCCCCCCACAGTCGTGTGTGTACCTCCCCTCTCCGCCCAAAAACAAACAAAAAACGCAAAACAAACAAACAAACAAAAAACAACCACGCAAACGCACCGTATTTCCAACTTGGATTTCGGTGCTAATCCGGGTCAGTTCCTGCCCCTGGATGGGAAGGCAGGGAGGGAGGATGTAACGTGTAGGTTGGGAGAGAGAGGGAGGAACAAAAACAACCCCCAAAATAAACAAACAAACAAAAGAAAAATCTCGCACATGATCACAATAAAGCGAAATTCCTTTCTACACACCCACAACTTTAGCTCTGTCTGCTGCCTGGGGGGTTTTAATCTTGCAAAGAGAAAGGGGGGCTCCCTGCGCAAAATTACGCCTTCTCCTCTCATTTGTTAGCTGATTCCATCAAAAAGTTCGCTATTTATAGGCTACACACACGAACCTGGAGTAATACAAACCCTCCCGTGTTGTTGCCCTCGCAAAGTGGCCGGTCCTGAAGCATCTGATCGGGTTTGTGTGTGTGTGCGTGAGTGAGAGAGAGACACACAGAGAGCGCTGCTATCAAAAAGGGGAAAGAAGAGCTCAAGCTGAGAGACTTATTAATTGCTAAGAGCTGCTCTGCCACCAGCCATGTGAGTACCTAACAATGATCACCTTTTGCACAGATGGTCAGCGATCAGGCACAGACACTTTCTGTCCCTTTCTTCTTCCCTCCCCTTCCTTTTTTTTTTTTTTTTTTTAATTCTCTTCATGTCTCCCTCCCACCTACCCTTTCTTCTTTTTTTTTTTTCTTTTTTTTTATTCTCCCTCCCCCTGCTCCCTTTTTCTTTTTAGTTTGAGTTTTCACTGCGTATTCCTCCTGAAGTGGAGGAATGGGACGTGGGCGAGCGCGGGGGAGAAAATGTGCTGGGGAAAAGGAAGGAAGGAAGGAAGGAAGGAAGGAAGGAATGAGTGGTGGAGGGATAAGAGGAGGAGGGTTTGTTGAGCGATTGCCTCGTCCCTTGAGTCCGAATCGGCTGGGAATTAGTAATAGCGAGATAACGGAGGTTGTATCCCTCCCTCTTCCTCCGCTTTTCTTTCCCTGGAGCGCTCAGACCCCCTGAAAATTATTACCCTGGTATCAGCGCGGGTAACGAGCTGTATTCATCAAACCCCATTTATGCGGAATTAAAAGGGAAATAAATATTAAAAAAAAAAAAAACAACAGTGCGGGGAGAAGGGGGTTCGATCGCTCCGCGTACAGTGACGACTGTCTGACAGCTCCCATCCTTCTGTGCAGACAGGTAGAAAGCCCGGTCCATGGGGCTGCGCCTGAGATTTTGGGGAGATGAGATGCGCCCCGGCCCCTCTCTCCCGCGGCCACTTTCCCGGCGGAGGCGATAGCGCGGTGAGGAATTCGCGGGGAGCTTCAGCGCGTCCCCGTACCCCTGTCTCCTCTGCCTTCCCCCACGCCGGGTTTCGGATGCAATCCAGGCAGCCCCACACCTCGGCGTGGCAGAGTGCGTGGAACCGAGCCCCACGCAGCAGGCAGGGCACGGCACGTGGGCTTAAGAAATTACAGAGTTGATTTGAAAAGGGAGGAAAAATGCAATCTGTGTTAGAAAATGTGCCTCTCAGAAAGGTAGGTGTCCTGGTTTGTGGAGGAATGAGGGGCTGGGAGACTTCGCGTGGAAAGAAGGGGTGTGGACAGAGGAGGCGAATTTGCTCCCAGCGTGGAGAGGCGCTTTTCTGAAGCAATACTTGAGCTCCAATCACACACTCTCAGGTTAGCGTAGCATTAAATTAACAGGGTCGGGGTTATCCAGGGCATTATACTGTGTGCCCGGGATGTAACCTCTGCTCATTTATACACAAAGAAGAGTGAGAGACGGAGTTACACCTGGAAAGCCAAAGAGCACGGTGAGTATTAGTATTTGTTCCTCTCCCTCACATGCCTGTGAACAAAGTTCAAAGGCAGCTGGTGTGTGTCTGAGTTTGGTGAGCCCCTTGCTCCTTTCAGAGGCGGCAGCGCAGCCGCGTTTGGTGCCAGGACCTCCCGCACAGCAGCCTTCGCAAAACAGCAAGAAGAGCTTGGAGTAGCTTGGGTTATAACTTTGCTGCTTTATGTAGGGATTGGGGGGGCGGGGGGAATAAAAAAGTTATTGGATCCAGCGCTATTTATAGGTGGCAGTAAAGCCTCCTTTTCAATAACCAGACGTGGAAAAGAAGCGTCAGAAAACTGGCTGCTTTATTGATTCGAGGTGCCGGACGGTCACAGTCGTGCTAGCCATGCTGGACCCAACAAAGTCACGGCTCCTCTCGTTGTTAGGCAGCGAGAAGAGCGATAGGATCCGTATTTTGCTGACCATTAGCTTGGACACAATTCAATTCCTAAACATAGGTATAGGGCACAAAAGTGCGAGACGGAAGACTTTTCCTTTTCTTTCAGACACGCACACAATACAGGGCACCCGCAGGGCTGAAAGTGGGCCAGGGCTACACGGTAGGTATCAGATCACACAAAGCAGGGAAAAGAAATCCAGTTAAAAATACATTAGTTGAAATCAGAGGACGAGCTTGACTCTTTTTTTTTTTCCTTTTAAACAAAGGTGCACGTTAGAACAAGCTAGAAGCACTTTGTTCCTGACGGTATCCCCCACGCCCATTGGAAATAAAGGAAGAAGCTTGCTCTTTCTTTGCATCTTTTAAACCTTATTTTAATTAGAATTGCTAAAGTAGGACACCCCGGTGGAAGATGTTTTCAAGTATCCACCTACCTCTCTGCTGTAAGCAGAATTGCTGTGTGCAGAATTGCTTGAGACGCAAAATTCTGCCCCACCCCCAGCTTGTTTTGGCACCTACTCACCCTTTCCCCCCTCGAAACTGCAGTCGCATGTGAAAGGTTACTCCATTAGGAAGAAAAGAGAAACCCCAAACAACCAGCAGTAATGAGATGAGTGGACTACGAGAGCCTCGCTTTGCTCTGTGCAGCAGGAAAGGCTTTGGACAGAGAGCTCTCCCAAAACTAATGCCTTTTTTTTTTTTACTTCTTTTTTTGAAGTCCTAAACTGGGCGTATCCTTAGCCTTCTCCTTTAATTTATTTGATTAAATCATAACAAAAACATAGTCATCACCTTCTTGTATTCCCTCACACGTAACCATATGCGAAACCTTTTATATGGAACCAGGTAATTGGCTTTAGTTAACTGAGGGCAGAAGCTGTGCTCGTAACTAAGGGCACAAGATGGGATGAAGTTTTACTACCGTTCCCAGGGCAGCATGTTACAGCTGCCCCCCATGCTCCTCATCTGCGAATCGCAGCTTTTTTTATTGCTTGTCTCGTTCCCCACCTTTCTCCGATTTCGCTAACGGGGGGTTGCTCATGACAGTGGCTTGCGGGACGAGGGTGATCTTCCCCCGCGGAGTCTGGAGTGTCGCGACGGGGCCGGTGCAGGGAGCTCCCAGCCCCGGTCTAAACCCCGAGCCGCTGCGGGAGCGCTTCCCGCGGGAATCTGCACCCCAGCTCCGCGCCGCGCTCGCTGCCACTCCCGATTAAGGACTAGATTAATTTCGCCTTCAGGACAGCGAGGATCTATTACTTCATTTCTAGCTTAAATTAAAAAAAAAAAAAAAAAGGGGGGGGGGGAAGGGAAAGGGGGTGTTACCCTCTTAAAAGTTTCTTAGTTAAAGTATTTAAAGCTCGGATTCCCTTTGGTTATTACTCAAATGACGAACGGCGCCAATCAACTCTTTAATTTTGAAATACCTGCCCGAGAAGAATAATGATAACTCCCCGTCCTTTTCTAAGAGTCAGTTGCAGGATGGCGTTTAGGACATGCATTCCCCTAATGACAAAACGACTCCCTTGCCCCCCTCGCAGCCGTTGTTTGTCTCCCCTTTAGTTTCGCTCTGAAGTTGGGCAGCAACGCAAGGCGCACCTCGCCGCTTCGAGGGGTTGTCGGTCGCTGCTGCCCATCCTGCCCAAACCCTTCCACCACTGGCTCGCTCCCCTCCCGCAGCCACCTGAGGTTTACACCTCGGCTGGACTCTTGCAGCCCGGTGCCATCTGCGGCCACATTTAGCGTAGTAACAGAGAAAAGAATTAATTGCTTTCCCCGAACAGAAGGGCAAGGGCCTTATAGCAACAGGTAGCGAAGGCACTTGCAGCTTTCCAGGGTGTTTAACCGCTCTTGGAGGGAGCAGGACGTTTGCAAACGGTCGCACTGGGTACGGGGGCGTGCAGGAGGAGAAGGCCGTCCAAAAGTGGTGCTCGGTGACACTTAACAGAAGTTTAGCATTGTTTTCAGGCGAACAGGACCTTCGTAGCGAAAGGGAGAAGCTACTTCGCCTTGATCTCTTGCTGATCTCTGGTTTCTTGGGTTCCCTAGAAGCCCCGACAGCCGCCCCCGCGGAGCTACGCCAGCTCTGCGAAGTGGTGACCACGGTTTTGGGACCGGACACTTGTTGCTCTGCCGGGGTCTTTCCCCGCAGAGCCTCGCTGAGGAGCAGACAGAAGGGCATGGCTGCGTGGTCAAGGGAGCCGAGCAGCCTCCTACCTACTTATCTCACCGTCCTTCTCGAGGAGGGGGCGCTTTGCGGTCGGGCACGAACCACACCGCAAGCAAGCCCTCTCAGGGTGTTTGTGTGGGTGTGGGTGTGTGTAGTGGGTGTTTATGCCCCGAGCGGGGGGGGGGAGGGGTGGGCAGGACGACCGGCAGGGGGGCTCCCGCGATGCGGCAGCCGCCGGGGACACTGCCGGCTTGAGCTCACAGGCGGGCGGCCGCCTCAGGCCGAGGTCCCTCCCCCCCGGGACTGCCCTCAAAGCGGGGATTCTACCCTTCGCTCCGCTCCCTTCCCCTCCCCGGTTCATTGTTCTCCCTCTCCTCTGCGTTTGCCCGAAGTTTCCAGGGAGCAGAAAGCGCGGAGGAAAGTTGTTGAAAGCTAAAGAATTACAATAGTAAGTGGATGCCAGATCAGGGAAAAGAGGCTTCCTTTCCAGGGCTACAAGCCATTCCCCAAATTCTGTTGCTTTGCATGTACCTGTCCCAAGGCATCCATGTTTCACACCGAGACAGGCCTCTCTTGCCCTGACACTGAGGCTTGAAGGGAGAGTTGGGGCTGCCCTGGCCACAGCACAGTCTTTAGGAACCCTTTTCTCCGTTTAAAAGTATTCTGGTGGGGCAATTGTCTGTCATAGCGAAAGGGGGGGGAATAAGAATCAGCGAACATATTATAAAGAGAGGAGACAATGGGTCACCAAGAAGGATTTCTAATTGCTGGATTTTAGGGTGCATGCATTGGTTTAAGCTGCACAAACCCCGGATGGATTTGGCCTTGTGCCTTTGTTTTTGGAATTGTCCCTGCTTGCTTGTCAGGGCTATGGTGGGGTGTTGTCAGGAGTCAAACAGGTTGGTGCTTACTTTCAAAGCAGATGAAACAGACTCGTACAGCAACACTGCAGCTGAGAAGGCAGCTTCAGGATGGTTGTTGGGAGATCACACGGTGTGGTTTGTTACAGACCATAATAATAGAACTTCCTTGGACGAGGAAATCCTCTTTGCTCAGTACAGTATGGTTGTGGCCTTACCTTGTCTTTGCTAATCATAATTACATGCTAGAGAACTACAAGCTTGTTTTCTCTTGCACTAGGAAATCACTAATAACTTTGCAAATATCAGTTATTACAGGATTCCTCCCTTCTCCCCCTGATATATGAAAGCAAGAAAACACTTTACCTGGGTGAGTTAAGTATAGGACAAGCTGATGTTAAAGGGAAGTTTTAATCTGGTGCATTGGTTTAGGTCACAACAGGTTATGGATAGAGCCAGATTTGAGTCCCAAACTCCAGCAGACTTTCCTAACAGCACTATTGTTCTCCCATCTTTATAATCAAGGGTATAATGGATGAACTTTGACATTTTTTGAAAAGCTACTTGAATGTAATTCTTATATTTCTTGTAATAAGAGCAAGTCCATAAATATTTATAGCAGCATAATGTAAACTTAGTATTTTCATACGTGTGGAGAACATATAAAATGGTATTAAAAATACTATTTTCACAGTACTTTTGTATTAAATAAAAAGGCTAAAAATATTTACTATAATGAGTCAAATTTTCAGAATTTGTATACATTTTTCTGGTATCAAATAAAATAAAGTTTAGAAAATGAAGTGAGAGAAGGTTGGAGCTGACCAAATAAACAGTTTGTTTAGATCAAGATTTTTAAATTGTGTATGCAAATAGGGATCATACCATCCTTCTGGCAAATGTTAAGCCCCAGGATCAATTTCTTAAATGAAATGGTTTTGATTTGAAGCGATGTGGGGCCCATTCCTCTGGATTTTTTTTTCCCCGACATTGCATGGGATACAAGTCCAGTAAAACATCTGGGAACCTCACAACTGAAAAATCCAGCTGTAGGTATTTCAGTCTGGAAATTCAAACCCAGAAGCTGTCCTTGAAAATTTTGACCTTTAATAATTAGGATTGTGGTTCACAGTTGAATGTAGTGGTTGGTCACTAGCAAAGGAGAGGTGTTTTACCAGATGCTTTGGTGATAGTTTGATTTTTCTATCTGAGTCTGTCTCTGGACACAAGTCTACTAGTTTATTGCTTAAATCCAGAGGCCAGCTGCATTAGTTTCTATTCTATTTATATTCCAATGAACATAGTGTGTTGTTGCAATATGCACGTAAAAATGTTTGATGCCATTTACAACAAGGAATCTGCCTTAAGCAGTACTATAATCAGTAATAGCTACTGCAACCAACAGCAACAGTTTCTGCAAATTACTTACTACCACAGGAGTTAACAAAGGTACAGCTGTAATTGTGTTCAAAACTAAATAAAAACAGACATCCAAGAACAAGAATATAAATTTAATTGAAAAAATGGATCTTCCTGAATGCTGTATGTGATCAATAGCAGTTGCTTCTACCTTGGTAATGACAGTGATTAGAAGGCCACATGATGTTGTGGGTACTTGTTCGAATAGAGTGTTTCTGCAGTGTGAGAAAAAATATTTTTTGACTCAGAAGCACCCACTGAAGAAAGACTGATTGCATTCATGCACATGTTAATTAATCTTCCTGTTTTGCTCATACTTTTTACTGACATATGTAGATTTCCTTTCAACAGATGAGAAATTTATATATATATATAGAGAGAGAGAGATGATTAGATAGATAAATAGATAGATAGATAGATAGATAGATAGATAGATAGATAGATAGATAGATAGATAGGTACATAGATAGATGAAGTTAAAACCAGCAAGCCAATGCCCTAGTACGTCCCTTGGAAGTGCTGACATAAGTTATTAAGTATTGCCCTGGATTTGGGGGGTAATCCCAAATATGTACAGATGCTTCAGGATTTTTTTTTTTTTTGAGCAGGGGACAAAGCTACTGTGTTGTAGTAGTTTGATAAACTACTGTGTTTAAATTAGATATCAGGCAAGACCTTTTACATCTGGATTTTTATCACCTTTGTCTGTTGATAAATACTTGCAGCACATGAGACAAAAAATACGCTGCTTTCATTTTTATTTCACTTACACTTGCAATTATGTCTAAGCAGTTCCAAACACCATCAGTGCAGAGGAATATGGCATGAAATCAGAATAATAAGGAAATTAACAACGAACACTCTGCTTTATAATTGATACCTCTAGGTATAGCCATGAATGAATACTGATCCATTTATACAGTTCGTAAATGGAAAAGCCTTAAGTTTACAACAAAGGTAAACAGGGTGTCTTATTGCATTTAGCAGATGCTGGTGTGCTAACTTTAGGAAAATGGAGAGCAGTGGTCCCCTGATATCCCTGCAGAAAATTAGGTCTTGCCAGAAAAGAAAGGAGAGCATGTGACTATAAGAGTTATATTGAGAATAGAGGGTTAACAACTTTAATATTTTATTTATTTTCTTTTATTAGTTTATATCAGTTTTAAGAAAACAAAAAGTTGTGGGGTTTGTTTTGGTTTGTTTTGTTGTAAATGCCCATGTGTCATTCTATCAGTATATTCTCAGTAAAGAGTCTTCAGAATAATGCCAATCTCAGGCTTTCAAAGGTTTCAAGGGCCTTATGTGCTTACTATACGTGCAAAATTGCCACTAACCATGGTAAATAGTACTACACATTAGCTAAGACTTAGCTGATGATTATATAGTAATTTAAGATTTTTTTTTCCCCTGTTATGCTGTGTGTGGAGAGACCTGGAGATCATTTCACCATGCAGGTCCAGGAGTATGCTTAAGATATTGACTGAATGTAGTAAATACACTTGCCACCAAAAGTGGTATCTCAGTATTTAATCTGTTTAAAAATTTGTCATTCTTAATAAATAGAGTACTAGTAACAAACTTAGATGTTATTTCCCCATATTTATATTCTGTCACAAAAGACTTTTTATTCAAAGCACAACAATAAGTATTCATCTGTATTTTTTTGGTGACTCAGGACCTCAAAATACATCACTAGCATCACAGATATAACATCCCTCCCTCAAAATATTTGCAAGAATAGTATGTGTTTGTTGAATGTACATCAGTAATGCGTAAGTGGCTAGGGCTCTAAACATGGAGAAAAGATGGTAAATCAGTAAGTTCATTCTAAATAACTGATTAAGATAAAGACTCTGTTCTGTTTCCATTGCAGTTCACAACAGAACTCTCGTGACTTTGAATAGCTTCCTCTTATTGTTTGGGTTGTGGAAATGCTCAGAAATCCCAGTCAGCACTTTGGCTTTGTTGTGCAGAAATACACAGAAGTAATATAAGCTTCTTTGCTGAAATCTGTGCTTCCAGACCTTAATATTTTTGTGGGCTTCTACTTAATATTTTTATATTTCTTATCGTGTAGTAGGAGGTTTGCCCTCCTCCCTCTTCCTCCTCCTCCCCAGAAACTGTTATCATATCCATGAGCAGCATATTTGGTATTTTATATTTAACTATTTCAAACTTCCATCCAAATACAAGATAACAATGATTTTTTAATTATTTTCTTTCACTTGTATCAAATCCAAATTCTTACATTAGTGCCAGTCTTGGGAAGCTGCCAATGAACTGTTTCTAAGTTTAACATCCATTAGTGTGACTGTTAAAATGGGTGAAGAACTCACGTATTTTCTTCCAGTTAGTAAAAGGTTTGAGTGAAACTGAGCTAGGTAATTCCATACATATGTTTATCCACCAATGCTTTCTGAACAAACTGTATCACCATTCTATTGTAACCTTATTTTTAATATCTTTATATTCACAAGAAAAGAGTGAGGCAACTAAAATATGCTTGAAATTTATAATACAGGTATTGAAATAAGCAATGAAATGAGTGCAGACTTTTGAATTAGAAATAAAGTAGAAAAATATTTTTTTTCTGTTTCTAATTCAGATTTTTGCTGAATAATTTTCTTCCCTTCTCCCTCCCTATTCACCTTGTCCCTTTCAAAAATATTGGAAGCAGTTAGTAGGATACAGAATAGAGTCCTCCACGTTCAAAGGATATTTGGAGCTCTTCATATGGTGTCTCTGTGACAGTAGAAAGAGTTAAATATTTTTATGTTGATTGAAGCTTTTAAATATGGCAAAAAAGACAGTAACCCAGTGATGGTTTCCACTGACACATGGAAATCAACCAATTTTGCAGCTGTACATGTACATATACTGCTAATGATATCAGGTACTTCTGGGATAGGTGGCGGTGGTGTATTCAGCGAAAACCAGAAGTAAGTGGAACTACATTTCTGACTTGGGTGATAACAACTTTTCTTATACACTCAGTAGATAAACTTGTACTTTTTATTCTTCTAATCTGTAATAACATCTATCGAATGGAATACATGAGATAGATGAAGATACAGATATCTATGACACATACAGATGTATGTGTGTATGTGTGTGTATATATATATATCTCTCACATCACAACCAGGGGACAATTTACTCAAGGAAACATACTTGTTTTAAAGGAAGTGCCACATAAAAGGGGAACTTTTTAAGTCTGAAGTGTCTGTCTTCATAGAATGAAGAAAGCATAGCATCTCCCCTCTCTTTATGTATGAAGGATCACCAGCAGTAGCTCTGTGTGAGAGCAACTATAGCAACTGAATTATTCCTCAGTTCATTTACCCATTACCTAGCAAATGAAATTTCATCAGTATGTCAAAATCAAAAATCTTTAAGAGAAAAAACATGCAGTAGATTCAACCTTTAAATGCTGTGGGATTGGAGTTTTTGTTTTGTATGGTCAGTTGGTTGTTGTTGGTTTGGTTTGGTTTGGTTTGGTTTGGTTTGGTTTGGTTTGGTTTGGTTTGGTTTCTCTATAGCTGGCAGCTTTCATATCAAAACTATTCATAGTGGGGGAAAAATAGTTGAGGAGCTGTGAGGAGACTTTCCTGAACTAGTAGATGATGCAGATCAAATCATTTGGAGTGCTAATATCTTAGCATCGTATCCATTGAAATTACTGAAATTCATGTTGCACAGTCTGGAACTTCTGCACCCATGCCTAACTTTTAGGAGTGGTTTATTTTGATATTACCAATTAAAATCTTTAGGTAAAACAGACATTGTAAACCTGTGATTGATTATAATGCTTGACATTTAACCAGTGAATTTGAGTGTTCATCTGAGGGGTATCAAAGACATAACCCTTATTTTGATAGGAGGAAACTGAGGCACAGAGACAGAAGTTCCCAATGGTATGTTGGCGATGGATTTAGGAATATAGAGCAGGATGCATACACATGGTAGCCTCATAAAACACATGCAAAGTACTAGAACTTGTGTTACAAACTAGGGGCTTTGTGACACTCCTTCATTTAATGGCAACATTTAAGTCCTAAAATGCCTATACAGTTTATGGTTACCTCTGTATGAGGATTGGAGGACCTGTTTGTCTTTCCAGTACCCAACAACTTCTTGAATGCTGACTCCTGTATTTGTGAGTAGAACAGCAGAATTACTGGAAACCAGTTGGAATTGCTCTTGTGTAGCAGCTTGTAGCACTGAGGCCATGGAGAGGAACACTGGCATCCCACGTTGTACATCCTCTGCAGTAACAGAAAGCCAAGAGAGAAAACATGAGGTGGACTGGAAAATAGTGAAAAGCCATTTTCATTTGGCTCATTCCTAAAGAATTGTCCCAAGAAGCAGCATATATTTCTGGAACAGAAGAAAGTGTTCCTGGATGTTAATTCTGGCTCTTATATTGCCCTGGTAACTTAGACAACAATGTAAAATCCTATCCACACAGGTAGGAATGTAGAGCAACAATCTCCTAACAACTGGAAATTAATACACTAATCTCTTTAAAACTCACTATTTGCACAAAAGAGGGAAAAAAAAGAAGATTTAGGCAAAACCAAGTATCTTACTGTGCATATGGCTGCAACAAGTAAGTATAAGGAATATACTTTTATATTAACATCTGTTAAAATAATTGATTGCTGATTGTGGCCATGCTTTTCTTTTTTCTGTAGTCTTAGCTAACACCCATGTTCCAAGGGCTAGGAGCAGGGGCTGACCGTGGCTGTTCAGGCTGCTTGCAAGCCTGATAAACTTAGGAGGCCTAGAACAGAGGTCACTGAAGTTCTCAGGATGGCTCTAGAAGGACTTGGATGGGGTGTTCATGAGCTAATGGCTCTACTGCTCTGCAGAAATATAGCAGCAAAACATTATGGTGAAGTCTCCCAACTTGTAAAATTGCTCTCATGTAATGATCTGCAACATAGTATACAATAGTACGGCACAAAAAAATGCCCTAAATACTATTACCCATATTGAAACAAGTGGATAGAGAAAACAGTGGATACAACTATGGGTAGCATATAATGTTAGTAAAAGCTGGTTTGATATCCAAGTCAGTAATATCAGTCTCCCTGACAGATTTCTCTCAATTCTCCTGTAACTAAGATGAGAACTGGCTTCAGTGTAAGAGAACTCCAAGAATATGTCCAGTAATGATGTTTTATGTATGCCCTGTATTGCGCTGGTGGACACAGACACTAATCTAACCAGGCTGAAAACTTTAATCCAAATAGGAGGCATCCTTAGCCATCTCATGGGAGAAGGCAAATGGGAATGCAGAGGTGTTTCCGAGGGAAGCAATTCCTTGACATTAGTTTCCCAATGCCTTCCATCACACAAGCGTGTTGGGAGGACACACTCCAGCTCAGCAGACTGGCCTGTGAGTCCTGCCACACCTGGCTGGGCACCAACTCCCTTCTCCCCTGCCTGTTTCTTTCTGTGCAACAAGGCAATGCCAGGTAGCTACACCTGTCCTCTTTTCTTGTCTTTTTTTTGTTTGGTTAGAGCTGCCATCTGACCAGAGGGGTAACACAGGGAAGGCTGATCCTTTTCCTGACCTATTTGGGGCTATGATTGTCTAGCCCAAAATTGAAAAGACCCACTCCTTGTTTTGGTGAAGGTGGTTGAAACTCTGCCATCCCAACTACACGGTGGGTTAAATGACTGGCACTACATTGAAGCATCTTTTATTTTCTATTTTATTATTATTATTATCTACAAGTAGATATATACAGATTTGGGGACTATCCTTTATATCCCTTCCTGAATGTTTGAAGAAGACAAAAACAAAACCAAAAATTATCCCTCCTTTACTAAACTTACTAAAAAAACCCGAAACCAAAACAAAACACAAAAGACCCCCCCCAACCTATTAGATTATGTATTTTTATAGATATTTAGATAAATTGGTACATACTGCCTTAGACATGACAAGGTTTGGTTTCTAAAGCTTTATAAAGCCTGATATTTGTAAGCTATTAAGAAATTGTGATTCAGTAATGCAGTGGAAATATCATAGCTAAAAAGGAAATAAACAACTCGCCTCATTGGCAGAATTAGCCTTACTCTTCACGAAGGAAAAGCCTCTGTAGCTGGCTGCCTTTGGTGCAATTACTGGTGTACTCTCTTCCCAGGATATCCTGTTGTTTGCCACGCTCCCTCCGCAATCATTTCTGTATGGCTTTTGGATGCAGGAAATTTATCTGATGAAATGTTTTGTACAGCACTTAACAAATTTACCTTTGTACCCTGAACAATGCTATTATGCTATAAATACCTAATGAGAACACATCTCTCATAGTGTAAATCTGAAGCAGTTACCTTAAATTTTGTAGAAATTGCTTTGCAACAACACAGGGACAACTCGCTTGGGCCTGAAGGCAGCAGGTCTCTCACACTGCCTTCTGTGGCACAAGAGAAGGACCTGGTATTTTGGGACTTCTGTAAAAAGCTGAGCACCTGTAATCTTGCTAAGATCAGCAGGAGAGGAGAGCACGCAGCTCCTGGAAGCAATAAGTCCCACTCATTTCTGCACTGCCCAGAAATTAACTTCAAGAGTCTCAAAACTGTCATTAAAATTCAATTGTTTCTCTTCACATGTAGACATCCACCAATGGAAGAATGCTCATGGTGTAACTTCACTCCCTTTCCCTGGGGTGGTACTGGGAGATTAGCTCATGAGGAGGATGAAAAGGTTGCAGCCCTAATGGCAGCTGAAAAGATGGAAGCAAAAAAAAAAAAAAGCTTACCTTGCTGTCATAAAATTAAGCAGCAATCCAGATGGCTCCAATGCTGAAATACATAATAATAATGTGGTTGTAGGAATTCATTGCTAAAGATTTCACACTGGTTCTGCTTCTGTCTTGGCTACATAAATATTTATAATTTCTTATTTTATTGCTACTGGTGTATAATGTGACCAAAATATCATGGAAAAAAATGCAATTTCCCATTTTTTTATTAGAAATTGAAGATCAGATTGCCTGTTAGTATAAACTGGTATAACTCCACAGATTTCATGAAACCCTGCCTATCCGCCTGTTTCTAGTTTGTGGTTCTGACCAGCTAATTACTGAAGAAAACTTCCCATACTGTGAAATTCTTATATAAGTAATGGAATTCAGGGTTCTGACTTGGATTAAGCAGTTAAATATAAGTAATTCATTGGTCTGTGGGATAAGATCTTTTCACTTTTCTCATAATTTTCCATCATGAACTGGATTAAAATGGATGTCCTCTCCTTCCCAGTGGCCTCTTGGCCACCTGCTAGAGGCTCACTGGTATAAGAAGAAGGATGAGTTCAATATCAGCACATTTCAATTAGGGCTCTAGAAACCAGCATCTTTAATGGACACCAAATAAGCCAAAGCACAGAGGAGTGTTTTCAACAAGCATTCCAGGGTGTGAATGTGATGTGGGAACTCATGGTCCAAGAGGCTTTGTCACCCTGACTGACACTACGAAAATCCTCCCTACATGCTTCCATACACCATTTTCTACCTCTCTCTATGACATCTTTGCAAGTACAGCTTTTTGTGTGTGCCTGGGGATGTAGTTACACATTTTGAAAAGTCAGAAGACTCACTGAACTTTTAAAGCTGGATAATGTCAATGTGCTTCAAGCAGGGGAAGGATGGAGTTGAGGTCCTTCAGTCCAAAATTATTTAAGATCTGATATTGACCTATTAATCTTTTTTATGATTAGATATTGACCTATTCAGTTTTTGACTTAATATGCAGGAGAAGTTCTGCAGTTTCAGGGAAGACTTAAATTCCAAATGGTGTTGGGATTCCATAACAAAGATTCACAGGTGCTCTCTTCTCAACTGCAATTGTATCAGTTCCTCTGTTGTTTTATAAAACACCACAGTTAGAGAATTCAAGTTGGGGGATAAAGGGTTTCATGTGTCCTCTTCTTCCATCTATAAACTGTTCTAGATGTAGGCTTCTTCTGCTCATTGGAAGGTCTACCATCAGCATTTAAGGTTATTCAAGCCAGAGAAAAGAAGGGAGCATGACTGTAGCCTCCTGTGAGAACTTTGAATGATATGGGGTAGTTGTGGATGTCTGGCTTCTAAGGAGTACTTTAGCACATGCATTAAGAATAAAACACATTCATGAGCTTTTGAGAATTCCTGAGATATGACCTGAATCATGGATAGAGCCGATCTGCCATTAAACATAATACGTTCTTGGCTCTTTCACATCCTTTGGTTTTGAGATCTCTTTTGGAGAGGCAAGAGGAATTTTGGAAATCTTGTAGTCAGTGCCCATATACCCAGGAATTAGGCACATCACACATTGTTTTATGCCTGCTTTCCCCAGTATGTTGCATGTACTTTGCACATACAGCACAGTTGCTTAAGTGCAGGCTGTTAATGGCTGGTTATTTTAATATTTGTGTAGTGTGTGAAAGGACTTAAATTCTGTTTGTATTTTAAATAACTGTCTTGGCAGTTACACAATCCGTAGTGTTTATATTTTCATGGAATGCAGTGCTTGTGACTGATGTTAAAATGAGAGCAGCAGATATCAGATATGGCCAAGCAGGTTCTAGAGTTGGTCCAGACTGGGTCAGCCTTGCAGTGCAGCTGGTTGTCAAGGGCATTTGGAAAGGTGCCACTTAGCACTGTACAGTTTGTCTGCTACGCATTTGCAATATTATTACTTGCCGATGGCAGTTTGGCAACTTTTGTCTACATCAAGCAAGCCAAATTCTAATCCCTTTACTACTTCTTAGAGTTAGTTGCAATTCCTCTAATGTGAGGCTCAGTTCTCATTAGAAGCCAGACTGCAGAAGCTAAGAGGTAAGCTTGCTAATTCTGAGTCAACTTGAATCTCGTATTAGGTGAGGGTCCCACCCCAAATCCTGATGTCTGATAAATTAACTTTTTAAAATGTTGCATTACTGTAAGAATACAAGGCAAATGTCTACATGGAGATACTTATGTTCCAACAGCCAAATGCACGCTCATTTCTCCCTTCTGATTTACAAGTGTGTTATGGTTTGCAGACATGAGTAACCCATGTGGGATATCTTTCCCACAGAGTAAAACCAATGTAAATTCACATGACTCAGGGATTTGTTTCAATGCTCATGTATAAACTCTCATTAGAAATGATTATGCTTGAAGATCAAAAGAAAAGTACGCTCGCTTGTATTAATGTTTAATGCATAATTCACATTGTTAGAACAAAAACCAAAACAGTCGGTGGTTGTTATGACAAATATTAAACATTGGCACTACTAACCAATTCCCATAGAGGATCCTTCATTTCATTGCATTGGCTGTACACTGAGACTTCCTCTTGTGCCTGTTGTGCCATCATCTCAGAAATTTTTAAAAACACTTTCCTCACTCAATGGGTAATTCCCCTGTAATGCAAGGAGTGGGGGAGAGATGGGATACCCTACCACTGCAGGTGGCTCCAACACTCAGAGACCTCTCAGTGAAAGCAGAGTGTAAAATGGTCTAATCAAGCTGCTTATACAAGTGGAATTTCAGATCAAGCACGCTTTTCTACAGTCCAAAAACAATTATTGCTTTCTAGTCCTTAATATCAAGTCTAGACCCATGGTCAAAGTTACCCAGCAAGACAGAATTCAAGAATTAGATTTTTTTTGTTTCATGTTTATCTGTGTTTTAACATTTTAGCCAATTCTTAAAATAGGCAGATTCATGTGTGAAGGAGGCTTATATGAAATCCATTCCCTATATTCTCAACCCAGGCCAGGATAGGAGAGCACAGCCATGCTCATAACCACAAATTGAGTTCAGGAATGAGAATGCTACATGGGTCATGACTGCATGTTCCATGGATTAGTGAGGCTACTTCTTCTGTGTAAGGAAAGATCTCTGGATACTCTCTGCCATCCCGCATTAGAGCGTTTCACACAAAGTAGGGGTCAGGTATTTTTGCCTATATAGCTGTTACTGGCTTATCCATTGCCAATGTTTAAAGGGTCAGCAGTTTGTACCATCTAGCTTTTATATTTATGCTTCAGAAAAAAAAAAGATGGACTGCTTCACTAGCAGTCTTTCTCATCTGGTTGTGTGTTTTCTTCTAAAAAAAATCCCCAACAAACAACCTTACGTTTAAAGTTTAGGACTCTTAATTCCTGTCAGAGACCTCTTCTGAGGTCTGTAGCACAGAAAGAGACCAAATGACATTTGACAAACTTTCTGCTTGGCATAAAGTTGCAAAATGTCTTCTGATCATTTTAGCGAGTCTCTTGTAGGCCAGTAGTGTTACAACACACCTGATTAAGAGCACTGTATCTGCCTGAGTTTCAGATAGGTTCTTCCTCATTTGGATCTCTGAAAGCAAACTATAAATTAGCTCTGTTTTTAAGGTGCCTTCTGAAGGCCCCATTGTTCTGCAAACCCTTCTGTGCAAGTCTGAGAGGCTTCTCACTCAGGAACTAATATTGCCGAATAAGCGTGGGTGCTATTGCTTTGAATGGTATGCAGTCAAACTTCAAATGGAATGTGAGCGTATAAGAAGAGGGAGAAGAGCTTTGGTGTTTGTTTTCCTCTTGTTTATAAAACTCAGTCAAAATGTTTATGGTTGAGAAACTGCTACTTTATCCAGTAACGAAAATATTGTCCACTCTAAGGCAGTTGAGAAGTACCCAGAGTGTATACTGGTTACATTGTTTCTTTCTAGTGGAGTGTGCAAGGCATTGCTATTCTGAAATTGACCATCAATACATAGCTGTTGTGATGGTTTGGTTCAATGAATTAAATATGCTTCACAAGGGAAAAAGTAGAATAAACATTAGGCTAAATTAACTTGACGTTATACAGAAAAACTAAATTTATGTTGTTTTCACCTCTGGGACTTTGGATTTGTCTACACATCAAATTACTCAAAACACTTACTTAGGTATGCTGCAGTAATTATCTCCAGCTAAACACATGTGTAGACAAACCTCATGCCAGCATCAGAATTCACTTTCTTGAATTATCTTAATCCACTTTGAAAGTGGCTTAAGTGAAACCAGGAGACAACTTGGTCATTCCAGAATGAATAAGGTATCTGAACACAGTTCTGCTTTACATTCACATCTGACCTTATTTCAGCATAATTTTCCTGAGCTGAGAGGCTCTTAGGATATATCTACATAGCAAATTAATGTGAGATTATAGACGTACCAACCTTTCCTTTACTCTCGCTGGCATGAGTAACAGCAGTAATGAAAGATGGTAGCAGAGACTTCAGTACAGCCTATTAACTGAAGCATATATGCAATTGGTTGTGAACAGCCTTTGCTGAAATCCATTTCCTCACACCCTCACTTCAGATACACCTCATGTCCCTTAGACTAATACTGGGGTTGGGAATGCCTCGCCGCATCTGTGGTATACATTCAACACCAAAAATTGCATACACAGCTGAGCTAAACAGAAAACAGGAGAATTTAACTTCAGAGGTTAATCACATTGAGGAAGCAGTATGGCTCACACATTTTTAATATACACACCTCTGACAACCAAATAAAAGTGTCAGCTGTGTGGCTGTGGAGGCCAAATTAAATATGCTGTAGACATGCGCAGCTTGGTTGATTTCACTAGGGCTGAATCTCGCTCCATAGGTGAGATCTTGCTTATTTGACTAATACTTGTTTTGTTGCCTATCTGCTCATTTATTTTAATGAAATTAATGCATTTTAATGTTCCTTTAAGTGCATTCCAAAATTAGCAATTTGATTAACTAATTCACTTTTAAAAGTGTAACAATCAGAAGTAAAAATCTCCCTGTTAGCTGAGGTATGGAATAATTACAAGTAGATCTCAGGTAGCTATGTCATACACTTCATCCTGTCAAAAAAATTCCCCACATCAATCAGAAGAGCCTCACTTAAAAATGAATGGCAAAATACAGACAACAATCAAGCTGTACACAGTGCTTTTCAAGTCTACCAAAAAGCTGCTTCAGTAATGTACTCTGTACTCTGCTGAGACAGTATAGTTAAGACAGGTAAGACTTTAACCTGAAAGCAATTCAAAACAATTCCAAAACAGAAACATGAAACAAACTTGTCTTTCTAGCCATGCCAGAAAGCATCTTGAGTAGCTTGGGTTGAAAAAAAAAAAAAACCACAACCCAAAACCAAAAACCCAAAGAACCCAAAAAACCCAAAAAACCCAAAACAAACAAAACGCAACAAAGACTTCTTACAGCGATGCTTGGACAGTACTACATACTGAGAAGGACCCTTTGACCCCAATTCTTTTTCCAGTTGCAACAGATGATCTCACAGTTTAAAATAAGGTACTGATGAGAGCAGAGAATCCTCCAGCAACACAAAAGGTGTGCACTAACTTCTCCCTTATAAAAACTGGAATAGCAAAACCTGATTAATAGCAATATTAAGCACAGGCAGTTTTCCCTTTTATTGTATTCAAATGAGGAAAATGAAAGTGTTAATGCTAATATTTAGACTGAACAGAGTCACTTGCAGAAACTAATTTAGTTTGAGCCCTGCTACATGTGTCCCTTCATGAGCTCCGCTGCGCTAGTTTCCATGTGTACAGGCAATGTAACTTTTTATTAAAAGAGGTGGTGCAAAACAGCAACACAGAAGAGGTAAACTTGACTTTGGGCGCTGCTGGGACACTCTGTGGTCACTGTGAAGGTGTTGTAGGATATTAACAGTAACAGATGATCTTTAGTTACAGAGGTACTTCAATATGAGCTACCATGGATATTAAGCGAGGCCTATTCCTGGAAACACTTTTGCACGTGTGTTAAGTCCAACATGTAAAAAATCCCGAATGTCTGCATGAATAGTCCCCTGACCATTCCTGCAGACATTTAGGATTTTACCTTGATTTACAAAAACCAAGGAAAGAAAATGCAGGTGATTTCCCAGACCTTACCACTACTAACGTTGCTCATAGTGTGCACACTGGGCACACTGACTTCGGGGCTGGCTGCAGGTCTAAGATCAGTCTGTTTTACCGTAAAACGTCCAGCTTTCAGAAGGAGCTGTTCCGCAGCCCTAGCAGCAGAGGCAGGGAACGATGGTTCAAACACCCGCGATTAAATCCTGCCAGGGTCTGTGGGACTCCTGCGCTCTCCTTGGCAGGGACGCCATTGTGTTTAGTGAATTGCCACACTGCCGCCGTGCCTCCTTCCTGCCCCACGGCCCCCGGGGGCACCCCAAGTTCACCCTGGTGCCACAGCAGTCTGTGCATGGGGGGGTGTTCCCGCCTTCCCCTGCAGAGGTTGGCAGGAGATGGGGGTTGGGCGCGGCGCCGGGCCTGCATGGCAGCGGCGGTGCGGCGGCTGCAATCGCCAGCAGCCTTGCTGCTTGCCTGCTTTCCTCTTGCATTCCGGCTGCTGCCTTCGCCGCTCCCCCCACCCCGTTGTATTTTTTTTAATTGATTTTAATTATCAGTAGTGACCCCCACCCCCAGTGCTGGCCCGCGAAGGCCCGGCAAATGGCCTGCTGGCGGTTGGCGGCGTGTTGCGTGCCTCTGTGTGTGTCCCCGCGTCCCCTGGGCGAGCTGTCCCGTCCGCCGCCGGGAGGCCTGGGCCACCCGTATCCGGGCTGCCGAGGGGGGTGGTACCCCCGTTTTCAGTAGCTGGTGAGGGGTTTCTTTCGTCGGGTTTGGTGGGCTTTTTTTTTTGTTTTGTTTTTCCAGGTGGGACTTGGAGGTGACCGGCGAGGCTCGCCTGGCACTGAATGTCACCCTGAAGGTAAAATGAAAGACACAAAGATGAACGCATGCCTGCTCCCCTCGGCCGCGCCGCCGCTCCCTCGCGCCCGCCGGCAAAGCGGCCGCCACCATCGCGGGGCGGCAGCCCCCGCCGCGCCCCGGATTTCCTGTCCCGGCTTTTTATTATTTCGCTAGAAAAAAAAAAGGGGGGGAAAAAAAAATCCGCATGCAAAAGAAACGTGCACGTACCCGGTAACGAGCCCAGGAAAAACCCGGCCGCTTCCCCCTTCTCCTGCCAAGTTATCATTGAGAAAACAGACAGGCGGCGTGACGTCCCGGGTCAGGCCGAGTGCGGACCGGCGCTACCAAGGCGGCAGGGAGGCCCGGGGACGCAGCCGTGGCCGGGGCCGCGGGTGTCGGGGACGCCACCGCCCGCCCGCCGCCGCTCACCGCCCGCCGGGCCTCGACCGCCGTTGCCGCCGCCCCCCGCGCCCCCCGCCCCACCGCCGCGGCGCCGTGAGGCCTGCCGCCCGCTGGCGGCTCCCCCCTCGCCGGCGGAGGTCGCGGGAGCCCAGTTAAAGGAGGCGTGTGTAAAGATTTTGCAATGTCCCTGCATGGTGTTGTAGACTTTCCTAGCAAAGAAACCGGCTTCGGCTTCTTTAAAATCCCCGACGACTCACCTGATTAACCTGCCTGCGGTTCTGAGCTGACCAGGTAAAGCGAGCCCCCTCCTCCCCACCCCGCACCTCTGCGAGCTGACATTGCATCGGGGGCATGTTTTTGCTTGGAGACGAGCCACTGCCAGAAGCGTTCCCCCCCCACCCCCCCATTCCACCTTCAGACCTTGCCAATTGCACTTGCTCAGAGTCATTCCCCCAAAGAAAACCAGCTTCGTGAAAAGCCGCACAACAGCACCGGCCACCCGGGGTCTTGTGGTTCTCGCCTCTTGCACAATTATCTAAAATTATTGGCCCTGGAGGGAGGGGGGGGGTGGATTTTTTTTCTGCTGACAGATCCTACCACAGTAGGGTTTTGTCCTCCTCCCCCTTGTCCAGGGTCAGGACTGCCGGGGAAGTGACAAGGCTTTAGCAGCAAGAGTTTGGGGCCGGGGTCCCGGGGTGACTTTGGCGGCTGGGAGCGGGGAAAGGGGACTGGACTCAAAGCCGGTGTCGGGGCGCGTGGGAATGTCGTGACGGCTGCCCGTGTAGCGCTGCGCCCCCTCCCTCTGCTTCCCCTCTCCTTCCCCCACCCCGCGCTGCCCTTTCGGTAGACCCCAAGTGTCCCGGTTGCGGCACGGCCCGCGCAGCAGCGGGGCCCGCCCGCCCCGGCGGGGACAGGCCGGCGGGTGGTGGGGGGCCCGTCCTAGTCCCCGTCCCTCCCTCGCTCTCTTTCCTTCCCGAAACACTTAGGCGAGCGATTCGCGGGAGCCGAGCAGGCCCGACGGGAGGCGGGCAGGGGGGCATCGCTGCTGTGGGTTGTTTCCTTATGGCTGTGCCCGGCGGGCTGGAGCGGCGACGGGACGGGCTGTGCCCCTGCCCCAGTGGACAGACCCATGGCCGGCCGGGCGGGCGCTGGGGACGCACACACAAAGACAGCGGGACTGCTCGCACCCAAAATCGGGAAGGGTGAAGGAAGTGGCGGAAAGTCAGCGTGCTGTCTGCTCATTTTGACACCTCACCCTCCCAGCTCCGGGCGAGGCGGGGGGGTTGGAGAAGTGGTTGCACTTGGGAGTCTGAATGGGACCTGGCTGCTAGGATTTTTAGTTGTTCCCCCCCTTCTTTTTTATTTGTATATTTTTTCCCCCTTTTTCCCTGGGAATTAATGCTGTGAAGGAGAGAGTGGTCTGGAGGTACATTTTGAAGGGCTGCAGGGGAAGCACTCGCGAGTACTTGTTCTGGTTAATATGTTTCTCGTGATACCAAAGAGGAGAGGACTGCATTTAGCAGATGACTAAATAATGGGTGAGGCAAGTAAAAATGAGTAGAATATAAAAGAGAGGAGAATGAAGGTGAATGGATGGTAGTGTGGGAAGGTAGAGATTGAGCAGTTTAGGTTTTTCTCCTGTAATTTCTTTCTTCCTCCCCCCCACCCCCCACCCCATTTTCTTTTCCTACTCTTAAGGAGAATCTAACAGCAAACAAACCAACAGAAAATCAGATGACATGCGTACTTCCACATATCTTTGTTTGTGGCCCGGAGGGAAATCTGAATTCCCTTTGGGTAAAACCACCAAAGTTTTAGGCATTTATTAGCCCCCTGTCTCAAATACAAAGTATAAAACTTGCCCAATATGTTTTGGTGTTAACTTCCCTGCTTTATTTCAAATGACAAAATATTCTGGTGTGGCATACCCACCCTCACTTTCATAATGGGAGTAGTTTACAGTATAACCTACATTAGATTATACATAAGTGGATGGGTTGCATTTCCACTGAAAATAGCCAAAGACTTAAAATTGCAAAGCGACTCATTTGGTTATGATCTACCTTGTCTTGAGACCATCAAGGTAGCCATGGTTCTGTGTGCTGGGTGCAGGTGGGGGCTGTCTGTGGTGCAAGTGATTTCATGCCCGTACAGCAATCTGGCAAGTCTCTTCTTAGAGGACTTTACAGTTTAAAATGTGCTGGGGATAGGAAAAGGTAAACATGACATTTCAGTGTGTTCATTATCAAAATAAGGAAAACAAATCAATTGCATTAACTGTGTGTGCAGCATCACAGTTATTCCACAGTATTTTGTCAGAAATTAAAAGGTTACCACTACAGTACTATATCCCTATCTCAAGCCTGGCACCACTTACTACTGCAATGGTATTTCAATATTAAGTGATCTTAGAGATATTTCATCTTTCATTTTGAATCCTGAATTTGAATCAGCATTAGGATGTCAGAACTGTGAGATAAGGTATAACAAACTAAGTAGACAGCTGAAGGGCTCCTGGTGAAGGTGTTGCTGAGAAGGATATCTTGGGCCGTTCGCAGTAACCTTGTTTACAGGGACATTTCAATTGCAACATGCATTTCAGTGAGAGGCTGCCTGGACTAATGCCTACGTGTCTGAAACCCATCACGAGAGTCTTTAGCAGTTTAAACCTTCTCTCTGCCTTCCTTGGATACTCACAAAAACTTTTCTGGAAGGTTAGGATAATTTTCTGATAGGAAAACTGAGATGTTTTCCCAAGAGGAACAGTGCTCTTTGAACTCCTGCACATTAGCAACGAAGCCTTTTTTTTTTTTTTTTTTTTGTTCTCTGATGTGTCAGGATCAGTAGTTACACCGGTCTTTTTAACTTCACATATATGGCTTTGATTTATTGTATTTAAGTCTTGGCAGTTTAGAACATATTTTGCAGCACATGAAGTCAGTCAAGTCAGAATGTGAAAAGATGCATATTGTAACAAGGAACAGTTTTGTAATGATCTGCTGATTTTTTTTTTTTTTTCCCCTAAAGCTGTTCCAGGAAAATCACGTGCATTTAGTGAGTGGGTGCTAAATGCCAGCAGCCACACTGATGAAGGAAAATGCTGTTGAAATACTTTGGAATAATGAATAGGATACGTAATGGTCAACCACAAGATAAAATTTTTACACAGTGTTTTTATGACTCTAAATTGACTGCATTGTAAACCAAGCTTACTACTCTATTAAGTCATCAGAGTTTTCAATTATTTAAGATTTCTAGTCAAGCTATCTAATATACTCTTCATTGTCCATATCATAAAATTATACAGAAGGTTCAAATTCCTTATTGTTGGTATATGAGGGCTTTGTTGTGGATGGGGGTTTAATTTTGACATACCAGGACAAAATTACAAAGCATGCACACAGAAAAATTATATGGAAGTAGCCCTAGTCCTACGAAATGGGGATAGTTACAGCACTGAAATGTACCTAATACTATTTGAGATCCACTCACTAAGAAACCTTGACAGTATCTGCCTTGCAGGTACTGTGCATTTGGAAATACTGTATCTCCATTTAAATGCAGATCTTCAGTTTTCTCCAGGGGGCAGTTGGCAAATCTTTCGATTGAACCACTGGTACTAGAAAAACTAACTGAAGATTTACCCATGAACAAGAGACCTTTTCAAGTCTGCCTTTTTGAAATAATGATTATCAAATTTCCTAATATTGCAATTTTATATTGATTTTGAATGCCTTTTCAAAAGTCACAGGAAAGGAATTGTGTGTTTTACTCAAGGTAGGCTGACGTTTGCATGCTTGTTTAACAGTCTTGAGAGAAATAACTGTTACAAGTAAGTTCTTTGTTTTTAGATGGGTATTGTGTTTGCATGTGAGTTTTGTCAAATGGACGAGGCTGTCTTGCTTTGATTTTTGACCTAGATTCCTCCTGATTATTCCTATACAGCTGGTACCTGCTTATTTCCCACTGTGAAAATAGGAGAACAACTGTTGATGCTATCTAGCTGGGACTGCTTGGGCAATAGGCATGCACGTCCTGTAATCTCCCCTCCTCCTCCAAGGCTTCATTAGTAATGGATAAAATAGCACTGTGGTTCAAAAGGGTGCAAGCCAACATTTCCTTTCCTGTGAATTTTTGGTCTTTGAGGGTTTGATTCAAAGCAAGACACAACTGGGCGAAACGAGTGAATTTATTTCTGTTTCTAGATTCAGCACAAAAATTTTGCACACTTGGAGGGATGAACAGGAGTATGCTTTATTTGGAACAAGTCTCCAATGGAAATTACTTCATATTCACTTGAAACAGTAGGTGTCAGTCCTCCTTAGAGGGGCTTGACCCATCCAGTCCAGTTTTCTATATTGTTTGCCAACTGTCTAGTTTGTGAGTATAACTCAAGGTATTAAAAGCCCAGAAGGAGGGCAACAAGATCTCCCAGTTTGGAGTGAAGGCAGCACAAACTTCCTGGTGCAGGGGAAAAAAAAATCCTGACCTTTTCTATGCTGGATGCTTGTGTGCTGCAGGCATTCCCAGCTACTCCTGTCTCCCCACTGTGGGTGAGGGTGCTGCCCAAGGATGTTGTCCATGTCCCTATACTAGAGCCATGAAATTGTGGAGACATTGTCCATATTATGATCACCTGTTAGTGGCATCAAGCTCAGTACCCTAAAGAAAACATCCACTTCCTCTGCATGGAGTTCAGGCAGCTTTGCAAAGTCCAAACTTACATGCGTTAATGGCAGAGCTCCCATTCAGCTTAATTGATATTCCTGTAAACATCTGCAGGCTTCTGTTTCTTGTGGAAGCTACAGCTGGGTGGACTTCTTAAATGAATGTTTTGCATATTGAGGTTGAAAGGAAAGTTGAGTCTGATACATTAGCTTATCAACTATGTCATTCTCTTGACATCAGTTGGATTACTACAAGCATACATGACAAGGAGATTAGGTGCAAGATCTTCACACACGCATGCTTTTGTTAGTATGTTGATCAGTGGAGATGTTACTTCTCTGAAAACCTTGTTCTAAGTCAAGTCTGGGCAAGCACAGACCTGTGCATGCATATACAAGTTGAGCAGAGCCTATCCTTTATAATACAATTTTTTCTCCTTTTGATATCTGAGCAAGATCTCTTATTATAACTGAACCATTAGGGGAAAGAAAATGGAACTTTTCTCAAACAGCTTTTCTGTTGGGGAATCTAGTGGCAGTTGCTTTGAAGCATGTGTAATTGATTATCATACATTTATTTTAAAAAGGAGACATAACAAGGAATCTAACATGATGTTTTAGAATATATCTTCTCCCCACAATGTTCTTGAGGGAAATGTAAGGTTGCAGGCATCATTTCATGCCCTGTATGTTTTTGAACATAAATCAAAGAAATTGTTGGAGAGTTATAGATGTTCATAGCAACTGTAGCTATAATAAACACATGCAGTATATATTTTCCAAGCTATTTTGTATGGGTGAAAAGCTGAAGCTGGCATTTTGTGTGAACAATTCAACTTAATCACTGAAAATTTATTTCCTAGTTAGGGTGGATTACCAGTGTAGCATGAAGTGGTACACCTTCGTTTAAGTTCATCTGGTTAAAATTGGGAGAGAATTTAAATTGGACCTAGACACCTTGAATGAATTACTCCAAACGCCAAATTTATTGCGGTGACTCCATGGTGATATTTACATCTACATTATTACTTACCAATATTGGTTTCAAAGTACTCTGGATACTTTAGAGAACAAATAAAAGACAAGAACAATATGAAAACCCAAACAGTTTTATTTGCACAGATAGCACAAAATGCAAGCATAGTAAATACAACAGGAAAGAGAATCCTGAATGATCAGGTAGTACAGAGCTGCTAATGGGAACAACAGCTAGCTTAGGCATACAGATTTCCTGATGATTGTGTTAGTTTTGGTTTAAAGTCTTAATTGATTAAAAGGGAGAAGTGACTTTTATGGAGGAATTTCAATGAAGAGAGCATAGCCACTCTGTGAGGATGAGGAGGGTGTTACATATGTTGATATGGATTCAAATGTATTAAAATGCTAAAAAGAAAAACCAGTAGTCACAGTGAATGTATATATGGGTGGACTGGGGATAGGACCCATTCAGGATTTGTGTAGAATACAGGCAGATCTCGATGAACAGAATTTCAGACTTGATATTTAAGCAAAATCCCCAGTGTCTAAACAAAACAGGTAGGATGTGTTTCTTGGAGTCTGACCTTCCAAGTGCTTTCAGGTGTAGCTCTCATTATTCTCTGTACTCCTGTTGGGTTCAGAGATTGATAATTAAAACTGATACTGCTTATGGAATATTTTGAGACTAGCTAAAAGGTTTGACTTTTAAAAGTGTCACTGTGGTTCTGCTGGACTTCTATTTTATTGTGGTTACTTTCCTCCATTATTACAAGAGCCAGGAATTTATTTATGAAAGAGAAAGCTGTCTTTTATTACTCAACTCCTGGAAACAGGGTTTTTAAATATGCAACAAATACCCTGAGACTGATGCTAAAGCTGAGACTTTGCTTTCTTTTACTTGTTCATAGTATTAGCACTAAATGACTTCCTCTTGATGATGTCTTTGAATTTTAAGACCTGCATGAATTAAACAAGAACCTTTCTAAATGGTTACAACTGGTGGGTGTCAGGAAGGTAGAGCATGGCCCATCTTGGCCACTTACTACTACTAGTTTAGACTTCAGAAGAGCAGGCAATGGGATAGTTTTCTAAGGGCCACCCTTTCCACTAGGCCCAGGGGGAGGAGGGATGGAGCCATATAGCTTCTGATACCAAGTAAGATTGTCTTGGCCGCCTTTGTTTCTCACCCAGGTCTTGCTCTTCATCCTCTCCAAGTGTTTTTTTGCAGTTTCTTCTTAGTAGTCAGGCTCCTTTACCCTGTCTTCTAAGGGCTGGAAAACGGACTTTGAATTGTTAGTATGCTCCCTGACAGATACAATTGTGTGAAAACAAAATTCACTTAGAAAAACAGAAAGGAGATAAAAGGGAATACAGTGTCACATGTTGAGTTATACCTGGGAAGACTGGGAGATTTGACAATTTTTGTCTATCCCATGATCAAGATCTGTGTATACTTTCACAAAAGAAGGGAGGTGAAGGAGCTGTGTCCCTGGATTCATACTGACCATGTGCTGG
The DNA here is from genome assembly GCF_027791375.1 of Indicator indicator. Classification (NCBI taxonomy): domain Eukaryota; kingdom Metazoa; phylum Chordata; class Aves; order Piciformes; family Indicatoridae; genus Indicator; species Indicator indicator. The sequence continues at coordinate 54,068,420 of NC_072011.1, read as the reverse complement.
ATGGACATGATTATAGAGGAGAGGTAAGGAGAAGAGGAGTCTACTTCCAGCTTTGACAAGTGCAGTTGGACTTTGTGAGGTAGGGCTGTTGAATACGGTCAGATTACTGCTGATGTGTTACGTTCTGAAGTCAGCCTTTCTACACAGGCACTAGGGTATTTAGAGGCTCCTGAGCAGGGAACTTCATTCACTGAAATTCCTGCTTCCACAGGGATTTGTTTTTCACTTGTCTTAAATTAATGTCTTGATTTCCACCAAACAAAAGAGCTTGCTTTGCTTTGCACTGAATTCTGAACAGAAAAAAAAAAAACATCACCTGCCATATTTCAGTCAAAGGAGACCAGGTGGGCAACAGTTGAGAGGGTGGTATGTGGAGTGTGGGCAGCAGGCTGGGCACTGGAGCACAGAGAGCAGGCGGTCCAAGGTCACAGCCCTTTCTGTGGCACAGCTGGGAGCTGGATGCACAACCTCAGGTTTTAGTCATTTACCTTTCTCCGACATGCAATCCCAGTCTTGCAGCTTGAGCAACGGAGTCACAGAAACTTCTTTTGCAACACACATGAAATGTAATGGTGTCAGTTCAGGCACGGAAAGGTGAGGTGAAATATTGGAGGTGACACAGCCAGGCAGTGAGTCGAGTCTCATAGCCAGCATTTCGGTTCCCTCCCTTGTACTGTCTCTCTAGGGATGAGGGCAAGATTAATCCTGCTGGTGCCACCACATGCTTTCGTTTCTCTAATGTGGTGTTGTCCAAGGGTGGATAGGATCCTTCTCCCAGAGGAGAAAGGCAAATTCAGTCAAATATGGGTGGAAGTGCATGTTGAATCAGTATGGTTACCCTGCTATAAACAGTGGCTACGTTTTATAAAAATTATTTTTAATGTTTTACTAATCGGATTTTGCTGCTTCTTACTGCTTTTAATTGAAAGGAGATGAGGACATGAACTATGAATATCTCTGAACCACACACCCTTATATTTTTTTGTGCTTATGATTGGGAGCGCGTGCACGTGTGCAACGTGCGTATGCACACTCAGATGTTGTGTATGCACGGGACCTCAATTATTTTGCTGTTTGAATCATAGAGCATACTGTCTTGATGTACTGTCAGTTTTGGTTTCTGCCCTTTGAAATAAAGTTCAGAATATTAAAGAAATAACACGCAATACACTAGTAGCTGGAATAGTCATAGTGCCTGAGGGGAGAAGAGGGTGGTGAATAATCTATCTTACAATTGCCTGGGAAAAAACCTTTAACTCCTCCTGACCAGACTCTGCAGTGGTGCACTTTTATAAGGGACTCTCTTCTAAATTTTGTTTCTGAAATCTGCTGGTTATCCTGGAGAGAGAGGTAGGTCCTGTTTGGAAAGCAGGGTGCAAGCTCTATGGTAATACTCCGACCATGTGCCAGAGATATGCATGGGCCCAGTTACTCGTTGGAGAATCACCCTGGGCTAAATGGTGAAACAACTAAATCCAAATTAATTATTGATAATTCTTTAACATCAAATGTGAGATTGTGTTCAGAGCATTGCTTCCCTGTTTAAGAGTTGAAATAGCACTAGCAGAAGGATTATTTTTAAATGTTGCTTTTCTGGTCTTATTAGTTTACTTGGACACCCGTAAGAACTGCAGAAGCTGATGCAGGTTCTGCCCATCCATGGGTGGTTCTAGAGGGCTGAAGCAGGAGCTAGGGGAGCACTAACAGATATTCGTAGTCACACTGGGACTTTGGTCAGAATACCAAACTTTGCCAAATTTGGATGTTGTTAGTCCAACAATGCCCATGCTAAAAGGCTCTAAATAAGATATTAAATGAAAGAATCAGCCCTTCCCCTGCCCTCACTTCCAAAATCTTGATTTGTATCAGAAAAAAAAAACCCAAAACAAACACTGAGAAGTGTGTGACTGATGCAAGGCAGGCTTGGGATGAATTTAGGATAAACAGGATGCCTATTGCACTTAATTTAGCAATTCTAAGGCAAAAAATGCTGTTGAGCACAGCTAGCAGCGTCTCATCTGCAAATGCCACCATCAAGACAAAGCAAAATATATTGTGGAGAATTCTGCAGTCCACAGTCGTGACACAGTCAAAACCTCCTATTACAGTGAGAGAGACTTCTGCTTGTGTCACAGCTGCCTAGGATGCAGGATTTCAGAGTGCTATTAATAAAAATAATACAGTAAAATACACAGTTTCAGAAGTCCTGCAGGACATGCTGCAAAACCCCGGTGATTAGAACTGGGTGAAGTTGTCAAAGGTTACTTTGCTCTCCAGAGCCTGGCAGTAGCTCCACTGAAATGTGATGCCATTGGTTTTCAGCAAAGGTTTCTTTCTGCAGGGCTGCAAACAGAGATCAGCTGCTACTGTGTATACACAACTAGGGAGCAAATCAAGCAGCACATTTAAGCAGCCTTTTTAACCCTGAGACTTTCCAAGATTTCTTCTTCACGCAGGAAGTTTCCTTTATATTGTCAGCTGTAGCACTTTGCTCATGTAATGAGATCAGAGCTAGGATCACTGCTGCACAGTAGAAAGACTTCCTTAAGACATTTGTCCTTGAAACTGCACCAAACTCTTGGAAGAGCCCAGAACCTGTAAGTATGTCTGATATAGGCAACAATAGCACGGTGCAAAGCTGTGATCAACCATTATACAATATCTGATTAGCAGGGCAGGAGGGATTTTTATTTTTTTGGATGTTCTGTTACATTCATTTTCAGTTTGTTCTAAGGAAACAAATCAATTCGGGCTTCTGATACAGTGACTTTGCAGTAGATGAGCTAGTAGTAATATGTTGGATTTAACTATTTGTTGCTCTCATGTAGCTTATGGGACAATTATTGTAGACATCAAACTGTAGAGAACTTTTCTTATGTTTTTAGGCATTTTAAAGGATTTGGGGGTCCATCTTGCAAATAAGTTTTTGCTTTGCTTTTTCCTTTTGGTAACCCCACCCTACGACAAACTATAAATAACAGGACAAATGGAATTAGTGCGTATTGTTTTTAGGTAGCAATAAAATATGTTGTTTGCAGGCTTAATTTAGTTGTTAACAATGCTGCACTGTTTGGGGTATTTTTTGTCTTAATTGAATTCTACTCAAGGCTGTCTGTTTTGTGTTTTACTATCTTGTCTGTGTCTGTTTAAGTTACTTTGCTGGGACTGCAGTCTGGTTAAACCTGTATTTAAGCACTATTTATATTCTAAGCACATTTCTGGTAAAATGAGTGTTTGAGATTTTTTTTTTTTAAATAGTATAATTTTATTAGCAGTGAGCATCAGAGAAGGCACAACACGGATGAATGTCAGACACAGACCACATAACCTAAGTCTTCCGTGCACCGTCTGATCCGAACATGTCCAGTTTTGCAACTGCAACTAATACAAGCTTTGAGCTCCCTTTCAACAAATTTTTCATACACAACAATACTTCTGTTTATCAGATTAATTTTTCCCAGGTTAGCCTGATTCATAGCTGGGTTGTGGTTTCTTAAGAGCTTTCTCCATGAAACCCCACCAAAGAGCTGCATTCCATTTAACCAGTGAATGTAAAAACTGGTAACCATGGATTCAGCCACCACTAACTGTCGAGAGCAATGACTTGTTGTAAACAATACAAATGAGCCAGGATAGCAGAAGCAACCAGACATGAAATGATTTTAATAGAAATTATGGTAAAGGTCATGTGATACTGTGTCGGCTTGTATTCAGTGTTAAAGGGAAAGTATTTCAGTTTTTCAGATTTGATTTAAAGTGCACATCTCCACTGGCTTCATGTTTGTGTAAGACCCCCAGAGGGTAAAATGAAGCGGTCCTTTGGAAGTGCCTTTGCTTAATTGCATGTTGTAACTTAGGCCCTGATCCTGGAAATGTAGGAATAGCTCTAATCAGTGGCTCTAATCTATTCATGTACTGAAAATATAGTATTTGGAAGTGTTTGTGGGATCAAGGCCTTTCTAGGTAGGTTAGTGGGGGGGGTGGGGGTGGGAATTATATTCTAAGGAAATAATAACCTGTCACCAAAGATAAATCATGGAAATGCAAGTTTTAGTACTATTGTGTGGTTCGGTTGGAGATTTTTGTTTGCTTGTTTTGATAACGTGAAAACAAGTTATATTTATCCCTTCATTTTAAATGTTATGACTTTCATTTCTCATCCACCATTCCACGAATCCTCTTCCAATTTATAGCCTCTCTTTTGGAGAACTGGTAAACCATAGTGTCAGCTATTATAATACAGCATGATGATAGGCACATGCAGATCGCATGAGCAGTTGTGTGTCCTATCTCAGGAATTTCCATCCCTACAAAATCTTTGCTGACTCCCAGCTGTCACATGGCTGTCACTCACAAATTCTAACCATAACCAAATCCTTCTTCCTGGGCATGCGCTTACCAAACCTCTCTACATATGTAGATGGAGACACAGGCGCAAATGTCCCTGCTTCAGCACTTTCTTTGCAGAAATGGGTCGCTCCCCCAAGCCTGCTGCATTCCACTAATGTTTCTCCCTTAATTTGTTCCTGGGTGCTACTTCCCTGCTGTGTCTGTGCTGTGTAAGGAGGAACCTGGGATGGGAATAGTAGTCAGAGAGAAATGGAAAAAAAAAAAAAAAGAGCTTTTGGCGTTATTTAATGTAACAATTCAATTAGTGCCAATCAAAATTCACAACTTTCATGGCCCCCCTAAACCTGTCAAAAAAATTTAACCCTTACTGTTCTGTAGACAACGCTGTCTACATTGCAGTATGCTGACTTACTGTTTTGTGTATTTACTTGTCCTAATATTTTTATTTTCTGGAAATCTTAAATTCTAAGAATCCTAGACTGGAATTTTTGTGATTTCTATATTTGTAGGTTATTTTAATATTTTATAGATGGCATATACATCTATGTGATTTTATTAGTAATTATGATTTATATATTGTTCATCTAGAAGTATTTCAAACAATTTCTCATCAGTCTGTTACAGCTGACCAGTCTCTCTCAAGTACAGCTTGCAGCTGAAGCATCTAGGTAGATAAAGGACAAATTCTCCTTTCCCTGTTCTTCTGAGCTGCCTTGCCAGATGGAGGGGGGTGATTGCTTTTGTGAGTTGGGAAGGTAAGATTTAGGTTTTACATAGTTTAACAGCAAGAAGGGCTGACTTCTACTAAGAATAAATACGTTGGAGAAGTAAAAGGAAACCACGTAAACAGGAATATTTGGAAAAGGAAAAAAGAAGCCAAATTGTGAAATATTTTCTGTTACTTGTCTGTGTCAGTATTCAGAGTGTATTGGGGTATTTCTGTAAATCAGACCTGTACATATATTAATGGTTTACTAAAAGGGAGGAGGTAACTGGACAGAAAAGATATCACCTCGACTTTGTGTACATGTCCTGGGATAAATCCACAACTGCAAATAAAATGCAGGTGAAACCACATTGAGACTCAAGATGAATATCCAAGTAAATTGGGGAACCCACACTGACCTCCTTACCATGAGCTCTTTACAAAGCATTAGTAACTCCTACACCCCTTGAAAACCACGTGGGGGACATTTGGAGAGCTATGCCTGGCCAAAGAAACCTAAGTTTCAATCTGGAGAGAGCCTGCAGTGTTAAAGAAGGAAGGAGTGCACTGTGGTCCCATGGATTTCACTGTCATGGGGCAGTAGTCAGTGTTCCTTTCCTCAAAGTATCTCTGGCATCGTTATGATCCGTGACATACGTACTTACCTAGTCTTGTATATTTTGCATCAAATACTGATTTTATGACACCAAACATACAGGAGTTAGTGGATGAGCTGTCAGAACTCTTTGCCTCTCTGCAGAGAGGATGAATTGGGAGGCAAGAACCCTTCTTTCCCTCCTAGTTCATAAAGTTCAGGTGCTGGCTGATGGGCAGCTGTGGGTGACTTAGGTAATAATTCTCATTTGAAGGAGAGCTCTGTGAGGGTATATTTGAATCCCCAAAATGGAGATGGCAGTGTTTTACCCATATAGAAATTTCAGTCAGGCAAACAAAGTAGTGTGTACTTGACGTCCAGCAAAAATATTTACTGTTAAGACAATTAGTGAAAATTAGTGATATCTCCCTTGGAAACACAATAATATAGAATAATAACAAAATGTTGTATTTTGTTATTGTGGTTCTAATCTACTAGTTTTATGCAAAGGCCTTTTTTTTTCAATTACATATGTTTTGTATATGAAAATGTTGTATCAGCAGTCCTGTCAACTAAATTCCACTGATGTAAGCACAGGCACCTTTAAAAAAAATCCTCAAAAATAAAACCATACCAATCTTGATATGGAGGTAGTAGGGATTATAGGATAAACTGATACCCATATCTGTTCACACTTTACTTCATGGGTGAGACAGCCAACAGCAATAGAGGTAAGTGAAAAATAGATTGGTGGCTTTTGTCGAGTGGACTCTTGGGTATCAGAAACTGGACTGAAACTACTTAATTTCGTGGAGCATGGCAAACTAGTTGGTCACTGAATCACAGGATATTGTTCTTTGAATTATTAACTCTATGTAAGCATTACAGTGTTTTACAAATTTCTGCTCCTTTCTAGTTTTACCTCTTAGATGGTGTGGGTCAGTGAAGGGTTTTTTTGAGTACTCGTACAGTAATTTTGTCTTTTGAATATTTCAAAATGTATTTCTTCCCATGGGCTTTTGAAGACCTGTGATTTATGGGTTATAATGTTCTCCAGGTCAGCAAAACTGTCATGTGGTCTGAAGACAGGACTGTGATCTGTATCAGCTGGATTAACTTTCCATTAACTTTCTGTGACTAGAACACGTCTTTGATTATTCTGCATTATTCCTTTGTACAAAATAAGGTCATTCTCTGTGTATTTTAGTTTTAACAGAACCAAACTGTCACTGACCATCAGCTTTTGCATACATAACTCTTTCCTTCCTGGCAAGGCTTTAGGCCCAGATCCACAAAAGGATTAGATGCCTTAAGTGGGACTTAAGTAGGATTTAGGCATTGAAAGCCCAAACTGAGATCCTCAATATCCCCACTGAACTGCCACCTAACCTTAGAAGTTGCCTAACCTGTGTGAGTGCCTACATTTCCAAGATCCAGCTTTCCCAGGTGGCCAGCTGCTTTGGATGTTCTCAAGCACTTCCATCCTGACAAGGTTGAGCCTCTCTGCTCCCATCTTTTCCCCCATGTCTCAACAGACTTCAGAAAGCACAAACTCCTCTTGGAAAATGGTGGATTTCTATGTGTGATGTATCTTGCTTTCTTCAGCTGTGTCCTTGAAGGCAAAGACCCTTTGTCAGGTTTCTTTCAGAAGCAGCCTAGGAACCTAGACAAAGATATAAAATGAAGAAACTGGAGTTTCACTGCCAAAACATGTAGGTCCTAGAGAAGAAGTGGGACTTTGGATGTGTGTAGCCTTTATCATCTCTTACTGGCAGTTGTGAACTGTTGTCTGCTTGGTGATGGGCACTCATGAATTTGCTGGCACTGCACAAAACATGTGGATAACTAACAGGGCTGACAGCTCCATCACAAGAGCAGAGCACCTGAAAGCTGAGTACTAGGTTACAGAATTATTATTGCTCCTAGGCTTTTTTTTTTTTTTTTTTTTTTTTCAATCCTGACCTGGGTGTTTTGTGGTAACAGTTTTGTGGGGAAGAACCCCTTTCTGCAAGAAGTCACTTAGGATTTCACCTGTGACTCTCTGGTATGTAGCTGATGTTTTGTATTTTAAAAGCCAGACATACTGGGGTGTTCATGTGCACAACCAGAAATAATAATGTCTTTTTTAGGGCTTCAGTTTAAGGACTTTCTAGAGCTGTGGCTGGATTGATAGCTGTCTCACTCCACAGAGGCCAAAGCAAATAATGTCTTGTTAGTAGCTGAGTAAGTGGTCCTGTGCCATCACTTATTTCTCAGCTCTACTCATGACATTTTGTGTGTTCTCAGCCATGTCTGTTGTTTGTTTAAATCCTGCTCAGTTCCTTGATTTATCAGTTTTCTGTAGACTTTTGTTCGAGTAGTCCCAAATGCTATCCTATTTCAAACAGATGCATCCTTATCAGCAAATAGTCTTTCATCAATAACTTTAACCCTTTCACATAACTCTGCATATATTCACTTTGACCTTTTATATTTTAAAATAGGTATTTAGGAAATCTGTTAGAATTTTTCCTGAATCATTCCTGCTTTTTGTGCAAAAATTGTCCAGGCATGTGTCTCTACCTTTTCTCCACATTCTTTGAGCAGTTTGTTTATTTGTTTGTTTTTATTGTTTGTTTTGTTTTGTTTCTTTCCCTGAAAGATCTTTTTCTCAGGAAACTCCTGCTTCTCTGATTTCTCAAAGATAATTAAACTCTGCAACCTTAATATTACTCATTGCATCTTTTGATTTTTATATGTGTGCAATCCTGAAAACAATACAGAGCATAAAGCATGTTTGTATAGAGGTATAGCCTAGAAACTATATAAACACACACAGAGATACTCTTATACGGTGAATAAATTTAATATATAAAAACAAATGCTATATGTTCTTACAAAGCAGAACTGTCCATGATAATGACATCTTAGTAGAGAAAAATATTATTTGTGCATTTTTAAAACTGGAGAGAGATCTGTTACTTTAATTGAGAGTGTGTGTGTTATACTTGAACCTGTAGCTTTCAATCCACTAACTTTGTGTTTTCAGAATAGCATGCTTAAATTATTTGACATTTATTTTGGCATTTTAATACCTACAAACATTGGCTCCTGAGCACATCTATCCTAATTTCATTTGAATTTTTAATTATGTGTCACATAATCTCACTGTGACATTTCAGGGACAGTTTTGTAAAATTTGTTAGGGGCAGTTTTGTGAGTGTTCCTGTCTTGCTGTTTTATCTCTTACTGCAGAAGATCAACTTCTGGACTTCCATGGAGACACTAGCATTTTATACAGAGTGACAAAACTGAGCACAAATTAGGTATAGCCATGTATGTTAGGCATATATAGTTGTACCTAATATAATACTTTATATTAGGTTGTGGTGGGTTGAAATTACCCCCAAAATAAAATTGCTGGACCAGCTCAGTTGGAAAGCAAATGAAGCTGTATTTACAAGCAGACTAAAATCTGGAAATATGAAATGCAATGAATATGTACAAAATGTACATATTTTGTATGTAGAAACAAATTTACATATTACATGAGAACCCTCCTGGACAAAACCAGGGGGTTACCAAGAGCTGCCCCCTCTCAACCCCCTTCCCCCCTGTACAAGGGACAAGAGAAAAGAGAAAAGCAGAGAGTAGATTGTTAGTACTTAGCCACAAGAAGAATGTAGCCAAGGTCAGCAACAGCCAAGTAAAAGCACCAGCTAGTGTCTGCTAGAGCCAAGAAGCCGAAAAGAGAAAGAGTTTATACAACCAACTTTATGTTAGTTATCAGACCAATGGGATTATTTAGACCTTATCATTATTTTTCTTTTGCATCCAATGGTAATTTATTTACATTCTACCACTTTTACTCAAGATCTGTGAAAAATTTCCTAGGCCTCAGCCTAAAACTGCCACATAGGTATATAAAAAACACCCATTGCTGACGTGATTTCAGGAAGGAGCTGATATTGTGAATGTTAAATCATCAGATGCCATGAACGTATGACTGTTGTATGGAATCCGTTTTAGGTATAGGAAGTTCAGCAAATAATTGTGCCTTGGTGCTTGCCAGATCACTTGTGTGCTTGCTAAATCCTATATACAGCTCTTCCGTTTGCTGAGTTACTCACTGAGCTTTTAATAGTGACCTTAATTTTAGTGAAGGTTCAGTTTAGTAACTCTTGCAATTAGTGGAAAGTCTTGCCAGCATTCATCTGGTAAACCATTACATATGATATGCACATGCCCGCTACATGCAGAGGTAAAAGATAACAGATCAATTCTGATGGATCCCATCATGACTGGCTTTTCAGGATAAATTACAGAACCTTTTAATTACTGAGAGCAACCTTGCAGAAAATTGAATCTTGAGTTTGCACATAGGAAGAAGTTTGGTCTCCCTTGCTCACCATCGTTTCCCAGTACTGACAGCGGCTCTGAGAGCTGGGGACCCTAGCTACCTATCAGGCTGCGGGCTTCATGTCAGTGCTGCTGACGTGCTGCTGCTGAGCTAGGCTTAGAGCTGTTGTAGAAACAAGTGGTCTTATTTTTGGGGCAAGATTCTGACCCTCATCCTGCTTATTTGCTTTGTTTCTCTGAAAGCAGCTGGGGTACAGGAGGTAAGTCTGCTGCTTGACTCTCTTAAGGCATTTTTGTGGGTTGTTTTATGGATATGGGTAAAGGACTACAGGTGAGATGTTTTTTTGCCCTCATATAAAATGGAGATACAAATTCAGGGAGCCAGATAGTGTCCTGCAAAACGAAATACAGGGACAATAACCATAACTAAGGATTAACTTAGAAATAACAGCAAAGGTGCAACAACCAAATGCAGCAAGAGTGTTTGTTTTGTTTTGTTTTGTTTTTTCTCCTTTTTGTTGAATGAATAGGTTAATATGTATGTGTCTGGCTAACGTTGCTGGAAAATGAAGGCCTACATGTTCCCTAGGATGGACGCCTCAAGGACAATTAGAGCAGTGTCTTGCCCTGTCAACAGTGCTGTCATCTGAACTAGAATTTCTCAGATCCATGAATACCCAAAATGCAGGGGTCTCTGACAAAATAAGCAGAAATTGTGTAGTAGAGGGGGCACAAGGGAGTATGCTGTCTTTGTCATTATTGCATCCCTTGCTCAGAAGTAAATGCCATTTATTTCTGTATGGAGGGAAATTCAGGAGTGCATGTTCCAATCCAGTCCACTGGGCTACAAGGTACTGTCTTGCAACTGTCTTGTGTGTGCAGGGTCCTACCCCAGTTATAAATACAGTGATTTAAGTAAAGGTGGTAATATTTTTTTGCCACAGACACTTGATGTAGAAAAAGTGAGACTAATAGGCCTCTATCAAGTTCAGTGAAGAACAGGCAGCAGAGAAGTCTGATTGATAGGAGGATGTAGGCAAGTGAGGATCTTTGCATATGAAATAATTCTCTGGCTGTATGGAAAATCGTACAAAATAATGTCTTGGCCTCACTGAGATCAGTAGGAATCAGTTTTGATACCGTGGTAGATTCTGCATACTCTGCAGTGCTGCCCTTGCTGGTGACAGAAACCCTGGTACAGACTTCACCAGAATGCTCACCGTCAGTTTGGGTTTGATCTTTACAGGAAAGGTATCACTGCTAGTAATATTGTGGACTGTGGTAGTTTTAGGCTATGCCTTTAAAATTTTTCACAGATCTTGAGCAAAAAGTAGTAAAAATGTAAATAAATCACTACTGGGTGTAAAAAGGAAAATAATGACTATTCTACACCAATTCCATTGGAGAGATATCTACCATAAGATCTGGTTCCCAAAACAATCTGGGGAGCTGTTCTCTGCTCTCTTCTCGCTGTGGGCTGGGAGATAATAACTGTGTGCTTCTGCTGGCTTCTGCTTGACCTTGGCTGCATTGTTTTGTCTGGTATTAACTTCTCTGCTTCTTTATCTTCCCTTGTGTACAGAGGGGCAAGGGGGAGGCAGGGAGGGAGAAGCTGTTGCAGCTCCCCAGGTCTTTGACCAGGGGGGTCCTTGTGCTAATTGTAAATATCTGTAAATATTGTAGATACTGTATATTTTGTACATACTCATTACATTCCATTGTAGATTGTAGTTTTGCCTGCAAGTACAGCTTTCATTTGCTTCCACCTGAGCTAGTCTGGCAAAGTTAATGTTGGGGGGGAATTTTCAAACCACTACATGGACTAAAAAAAAATACTACGAAAGACAGGGGGTTTAAAGCTTTCTATTTTATATTTTGACCCTGTTACTGTGAGTGATGCCAGCATAGAAGTTGAAATGTCTCTGAGGCTTTTCGCAAAGCTGAGCAAAAATGTTCTTGTTTTTCCACTTATAGGTTGCTATATTTTGGATGCTATTCATAAAAAGCCTTGGATAAGTAGCAATACCTACCTTGTAGGAATATTTGTTTGTTTGTAAAGTACGTAAACTCCTTGACAGAAAAGAGAAATTTGGTTATTTTTCCGTGACCGAAGTCTGTATATAGTCTTATTTTAGCCTCCTTTATTTATAACAACACTTTTGAATATAATTTCCAAGATGTTCAGCTATCAGAAACTATGTGATAATGAGGAGAGAGGATAGGTCATCAGTCTGCAAATATGTGTGAGGAGATGGTGAGCTTAACCTACCAGGTGAAAGCAAGGTTAGTATAGCAACTGCCTGTACACATCAAAGCATGCACCTAGTTTGCCGCACTAACCTAATTATCCCTGCTATAGATATGTTTGACAAACATATCCATAGCCCAGATACTGTTACTTCTCAGTGGGAAATAGCAGAAGGTTTCTGTTTGGTTGCCAGTTGACTGAACCCTTACTTCTATTTCCTTGCATTACTGTTTTCAAGGACTTTCCAGGCCTCTTTGCTCATTTGATGAACAGAAACATAACTATTTCTTTTTAATGGTGGAAAATATTCTAAGGTGGGAATGATTCAGAGGATTTAATCCTATTTTCATCAAATACTACCTTAGCCAGCCAAAAATAAGCTTTTGTCATTCATGCTGAATCAAATGTATGCTAGTGTCAGCACTATTTCTCAGCAAGCATGTTGCATCCTCCGTGTAATACTACAGGGTGTTTTTGAGCATCCCAGTGTTGTTGACGTTCTCCACAAACAGTGTGATCTGAAATGTAAAGAGGCAGGATTACCCCAGCACTTCCCATCACGCAGAAAGGCAAGACAGCGCCCTGTTCTTTGACACTAAAACATGGCCTGCTGTTGGCAAGCTGTGGGCTTTAATAGGCCAAGGCTGTGGGGAACTTTTCAGCTTTTTCGCCTTTCTTCTTCTGTGAAGTCTGTTATGCAGGGAGGGACCGCTTCTAAATGTGGTCATTTTTAATTCCTGTCCTTAGAGTCTTACTTATGGGTTGGGAGTATGGAGGCTAGGAGCAGGCTGAAAAGAGGAGCTGAAAACACAGGATGTATGCATACATTAAAGTGGAGCAAAACAAAAATAAACAAACGTAGGTGAACACAGAGGGGATCTGTTTTAGGGCCACTGTTAATGCCTGTTTTTGATGGCCTGTGGTGAGAATCGTTAGTTTAAAAAGATGTTGTTTATGTCTCCTTTGAACCAAGTTTACACAAACTCATTAGCAGGCAGTTTTAACTGTAGAGACTGGAGATTAAATTTTGGTATATTTTTGTTCTGAACAATACTATTTTCACTGCAAACTTTAAATAAAAATAGGTATGACATGTTCTTTTTTATACACAGTTTGTATTAGCTACCTCTTCTGTTCAGAAGCTTATTGGCATTGATGTAGCCGAGTATAATTTGTTCAGCAAAGACTTAAAAATCTTTAAATGTTGATTCTTAGGTGTAAACCTGGAACTTACCTACTTTCTTTTGAAGTGTTATTGTGGATTCCTATTTTTATAGCAAGTGTCAAAACTTGTTTGTTGACAGAGTAGTTTTCTGATTTGAGAGTTCAGGTGAACACTGGTATGTTTTATTGACTCACTTTCCTCTCCATGCCGATTTTTACAGATCATGCTGAAAGTAAAACTTCCAGCTCTCCAAATTTTCACTTGTTCCATGTTGGCTGTTTGAATTTTGTTATGAAACCCTGCTTATGAGATAATTTCTGCATGCTTGACTCTTTTGGGGGAAAATACTGCCTTTCCCCTATTTCTAGCAAGCTCTTTATGGTTTTCTCTCTTTCTTCCATCATAATATTTATTTTGTCTTGATAATCAGTAAACCTGATTTTTCTTTTCTAAACAGAAGAGAATTAAAGTTTTGAGAAGAGGCATTTGTAGTTTGATTTTTGTCTGCTGAACTACTGTGACTGACTGAAAGGAGAATTAGGTCTTACATGAAGTTTTACTTATGTGTGTAGTAGTAACATAGGTGCATTTTGAGGTGTTATTTTTTAACCAGTTCTTTAAAGAAACAGTCAGTTTGTCTAATGGAAAGAGCAAGAAACTGGGAGTCTGGAGGTGGGTTGCATTCTAGCTCTTCCCCAGTCTGCACAATTATGTAAAATACTTTGAGATACATGGATGAAAAGCATTATAAAAGTGTTATTTAAGCCTGCTTAGACAGGCAGTAGGCTTTAGTCTGTATTATTTTCTGCATTGTGTGTTGCATGCAACCACAAGGAGGGCCTTTTGTTCTTGCACACTGGCTGTTCGTCCTCTTTTATTCCAGTTTAATCACATGTTACTGGGTGGTAGAGCATACAGGAGTTACTGGTGCAACAAGGAAGTGCATAAATAGTAAACATGCTGAACTACGGACACCAAATAGTTTTGATGGTTTTTTTTTGATGCCTCTGGAAGAACACTGATCCTCTTGGTGTGTTACTGTGGGGAGATGACAGATACATTCTGTCTCATGATTGCCCATCTACAGTGTCCTGCATTTCACTCCCTATTCTGTTCTGAAAAAGGCCACTCTTGTCTTCTCTAAAAAGCAACAGGAGACTAATGGATAGCTTCAGAGCCCTGTCATTGATACATCTGTATTTCTGGCTTTATTTGTATGTGTGCCACTTAAAAACATAACCTCTAGGGCAGGACTTCAAAACTGCCACCGTCATAGAAGGATCTCTGCTGCACCATGTAATGGTTGTAGTAGGCCCCTCTTGTCTGCAGGACTATGCACAGAAAGACCTGTGTAGCGGTTCAAGCAGCACATGTTGCCCAAATACTTGTTTTACTCTTTCCTCTGGGATGAGAACAGCAGGCTGGATTTCTCCATATAGGGGTCTAATAGCTTACTTAGCACAAGAAACATCCAATGTAGGTGGAGAACCATGCTTTAAATATGTCTGTAACAGCAAGAGAAGATTTCTAAAACTGGATCACTAACCTGGAAAAATTGTATGTGTTGTGTTAAAGGAAGTCTCTAAGCTACAAATACACGGATGCTGAGAAGAGTAGTCTGGGGAATTGTCGCTATATGCCTGTCCCGAGACCTTCACTAAGGTTCTGCTGTTTGCCACTGTCCCGAACAGTCCTACACACGTGAGTGGCCCTTTGGTTTCACCTGCTGTGACCATTCTTCTAGACACAGCAGACCACAGGTGACCATTCACATGTATGTGAATGCATGCAGATAATAGCTTAGTGGACACTCACTGTGGATTATATGGCAGTGGGGACATTAACGGCAGTTCTTTGTAATCCTTTTTCTGACAGTTACTTTTGGAGTTATTTTGTTTGTTTTGTTTTTCCTGGCAATGTATGAAAATGCTGTCATACTTTGTGCTTAAGAATCTAGCAAATTCAACAACCTTATTTCTCTCTTGTTGCTCTTTGGGTTTCTTCTATAGCAAGAACCTAAACTCCTGCAACTCGAGCCCTGTGTTTGTAATCCAGTATGCATGGTCACCAGAATGAAATTTGGGTTGTTAATTTGCTTCTTGGCTAATTCACAGCTGTAAAAATAAGGCTTGGCTGTGACTAAAAGAGATGACCTAAAACTGTAGTTAAACAAATAGTCTCCTTTTGCATCAGAAATGGAGACTGGACCCTCACAGTTTTCATGTCTCTTAGAGAGGAGACGATACCTCTTTGGTGTGGAATGTGAATGTTGCCTTTGTGAATGGTAGGATATGATGTTATCCTGTGACACAGGGATTTCACCTCTGCATTTTTATGGGACTGTCCCACTTCTGAAACTTAGGAGCTTCTAAAAAATATTTACTTAATTAAAAAACATAATTATCTCCAAAATATCCTTGTCTGGAGTTTCTGAAAAGTCTAAGGAGGCTTAATGCATAATAATTTTTTTTTCTTTATCAAGCACCTGCTTTCTTTGCCTGGCTCAGTTACACAGCAAGGTTGTTTTACAGTACCAAGAAGTGAGCAATATATTCCATATGCCACCAAGCTTTGTAAAGAATCCTGCTGATGACAATTTCACAGCTGCTGAGAAATAGGCCAACCTTTCCCTATAAAGTGACAGTAAGGAAAAGAATATCACTTCCATTGGGATTGGCCATGCGTTCTCCCCAACTTCTCTCTGAAATGAAAGTGCTAGGACTTCCAAACTATGTTAACAACAGATGGTAGCAGAAACCAATTTCTACGGCAAAGCCATTTGGTCAGGAAGTATCAAAAAATGTTTTGGAATTGTGAAAATGAATTCTTCGCTGCAGGGCTACCAGCAGCCTACTAGGAATGAGACATAAAGCAACAACTTAACAAACCCAAGAGGCTGTTTAGCCCTGAAAGAAATTACTTTGGTTGAACAGTTTAGAAGTTAAAACCTCAGCATATGTAGGGTCTGGGCTTCGAAAGTGTTCTTTGTATTGTGGGTGTTACAAAAATTAGGTTCTTAATTTCTGGACAACAATTGCTTGACCAACTACCAAGCAGCCTTCAAAATATGCAGAATGACCTCCAGCTGAGACAAGCTTAATATAGCTCCTAGTGGCCTAGTCAGGTGGAACCTTCCCTTTTGGCTCAGCCGATTTGCTGCCCACAGACCATGAAAGTCCCAGGGCTCTGGTAACATACAGGAGCACAAAAGAAATGTGGAAGCAGCACAGGCCATGCTACTGACAGGTTACATCTAGTAAGCTGCATGTATCTGGGAGTTGCTGGACACAGCAGGTTCCTTTGGTGATTTCTGTAGCTGACCAAATGTGCCTCTTTGGAGAGCACTTGGAGAAATATAACGTGCTTCTTTTTAGAAGTGCACCATAGATGTCTATCTGTGCCATAACTCTGAAATAAACAGCGACATGTTTTTCCCTCCAGCGTTTTCACTGCGAATCTTAGCTGCTTGTGTAGCGCCGTACATTGAAAATGGTTTGAGAGAACTTCCCATAGATGTGGGACATAAAAGATACTTGCCAAGCCGTCTTGCTTTATCTATTCTGTTACAAATATATACCAAATTATACAGTAATATCATGTCACCAGAAACACAGAGCAGATGGAAGTATCTTTCCACATATTGACTCATGTTACTCTGATGAAAGGAATTTGTTTCTCTCCTTCTGTCAAGCCTTCTAGCCTCTGGCAAAGGATGCAACCCTCAGCGAGGAGAACTTTACCAATAATGTTAAGTGACCAGTAATGTTAAATATATTATCATTGGCCTATGCACTTAGTCTGCATCTGTAACTGTTTGGAGTAGCCAGGCCTATTTGTTCTGTTTGTGTAAGATAACTTAAACCAAGTAGTGCTATTCCAGGTTGAGGAGACCCTGGGCAATGAACCCTTGCAGAAGTAAATGTTCAGCTTTTATGAGGAAACCTTCAAGGCCCCAATACTGGGGTCTTTAGAGACTAGTCATAATAAAGCAAGTGCCAGGTGTCTCTGATCAGTACTTTTCTGTACAAAAGTAACACATACACACACTCCAACACTAGTTGTAAGTGCTCTGTTAGCTACCAAAAATGTGGTTTGCAAGCTGCCAGTGAAATCCTGACAAATAACTCCAGATGTGCTGAGAGCAACAGAAAAGCAGATCCCCTCCATGTTTCTATTTGTTGTGAGTGATGTTTGCGTTGATGAGAGCACAGTTCTTGGGTTGAAAACACATGAAACCAAAGTCAAAAGGGAGGCAGTATAATCATTAACTGACTCACCTTCTGGATGTGACAAGTAATGAACTAGTCTAAACTTGCCTGGAGCTTTCTTTGGGACAATACCCACAGGGGAAACCCTCTTACGCTCAAGTGAACCGTTATCAAATGGGCCCTCTATTTTCCCCAAATGCCAGCTCTTTTCTGTCTTGTCTCTAACCACCTGAGGACATGTAACTGCTGATCTCAGCATCCCAGACAACACTCGCATCTTGGGACTTGAGTACGTGGTACTAAAATCCCAAACACAGCCTTTTTTTACAAAAATTGCATATGCTTTTTGTTAGTTTTTTTTTTTTTTCTTACTAGCCTACTCTGACAACCATGGGAATGTTTTATCTGCCCATGCTGTGATTTTTGTGTTTGCAAACCTCTTTAACCAGCATTTGGCTCTTTCCACTTTCTTACTTTGATTTGGATGACTGCCTGAAGCACCTGCTAATGGCCTGAAGCATTCAAGCCCAAATTTGCAGTTTGTGTTCCACACGCACTCAGACTGTTCGTTACCTGCCTTCTGGAGCACCTGCTACATGGTTTGGGCTTGGAAACCAATTCTCTATCTGCTGACAGCAGCCCTCCTCACAACACTGGCTCTCTTCAGCTTTGTCCTGCTCTCTTTCCTGCTCACCGTAGCCTGTACTTCAGCTTTGCCTTGGCCTTCAAGGTAACATTGACGTTGTCCTGTTCTAATGCTTGAGTGAAGAATGGGTTTTCCCTCAGTACATGGGAACAAAGGTGGTACAAAGGGGAATCGGTCATTGTGGTCACCCTTATAACCTTCCCTTATAACCTTAATGATCAGACTTTTAAATTATGTTTAAAAAAAAAAGGGGGGGGGGAGGGCTTTAAAGGGAAATTGTGGCCTGGGACAACTTGCTGAAATCAGCTTGTAAGTCAATGGTGACTGGTGATTTGGTGGTCAGAGAAAGTAGGAAGTGGCATTTCCACTTTAAAGAGAAGGACCAAGAAAAGTTAAAGAGACCTCTCCTTAAATACCCCTCCCTTTCTCCTGCTCTTAATGCCTTTTCAGGATCTTTGTAGACTTTCCTATGTGCTTACTTCTGATGCCTAAAGGAAGGTTGATAGGGAAGGTTTTTAGAATTAGCTCTATAGGCTGCATGTCATGCACTGCCCTGGCAAGGGGCAACCCTAGTGGAGGTTTTTCAAGGTAACAACTTCCATCAGAGAATCTTTGTTCCATTCTGCCTTGAGAAGCATTAGCTTTTCCCAGAGTTGTGGTCTGTGCTGAGGATGTAATTTACATGGACCTTCCCTTTCCTAAAAAGCGTTCATTTCCTCTGTTAGAAGAATGCAGTTAACAGCTACAGAAGTTTACATACTGGCTTTCTGCCTGGATATTTACACTTATGTTACCTGCTGGCCCCTTTACCAGCAGGCTCATCCTCTTCCCCGTGAGCTATGTTCCTTAATACTGCCACACTGTGCTCTCTACCCACTTTCCACATTAGTGCAACATGGGGTTTCCCCCAGGAATGGAAGCATCTCCCTACGTGCCTGGGCTGGAAACTGGGGCTTGCCTGTACCAGTGACATCTGCTCTTGCAGAACTGGGCAGGGCAAGGATTGATTATTTTTCCTCCACGCTTTCCTTTGGTTGCCTCAAAATAACCCTAATTAATTTTGTGGAGAGTTTAGTTTGCTCCCATGATGGGATAGCTCTTTGTGTGGATCTCTTGCATGCTATATTTAGGTATGGTTTTTGGAACACCATGTGACCCGAATCAGATAACTTCTGAACTACTAATCATGTCTTTGACACTGACTCCCTCCACAGCACTGGGGCATTTTATGGTTGTTTTCTTACATGCAAAATGAAAAGAGAGATACCCATCTGCCTTGTGAAAGCTGCTGCCAGGGTCAACAAATATTTAAGACCTTGGTTTAAGCTAAATTTAATGTTATTATTTCTACTGTAGTCATAGCTTTATTGTTCCTTAGATGTTTAACTTCAGAAAATGATTCTTTACCGTTTTACTTTTTCTCAGTGAAAGACCCTGTTTCACCATTTTAAAAGAAGGAAACAAGTTTCTTCTGTGTTTGTAGATAAAAATATGGCAGAAAGGAAAAAAAAATCCCTAAATAACCTCGCTTACTGTCTCACACAAACTTTCTTTATTTACTAGCTGGTCAATCCATGTAGACGAAAAGCCCAAAACACTGACCTGAACTATTTCCCCTTGTGTTGGCTATGTCCCTTTTCTTAACATGGGAAGTTAGCTATCTACTTGGTTTTGGTGGTGGCGTTTGGTTTTTTTTCCTGATTCTTCAAGTTATGCAGCATGACTTATATGTTGTCATCATCCACTGCTTGAGGCTACTCAAGCCCTAGAGGAAGCAAAGCTCCCTTTGGCTTCACATCCAGCATGGCTAGGTTTGAAGCCTGCCATCCATTTCAAGGCATCATCTCTTTGTTGCACATGTCCATAATTTGTTTTCTGTGTCTTCGCTGCTTCTGTAGGGAGTGGCACTGGCATATCTATTGGCTTCTCCTTTTTTTTTTTTTTAACTCTCACAACTTAAGGCCTTTTGATAGGCATCTGGATCAAAAGACCTTTTTGGTCTTTAGTAGTTGGAAAGAAGCTTGATTTGACCAGGTGGTTAGATAAAGAATAGGAGAAACTATGGCAATAATTCTCATGCTTTAGGAAGTAAAGGATAGAAAGGAGGAGAATCCTTCCTTACTGCAAGGTAAATTTATTAAGTCTAGTTATAAATAATGCCTTTTTTTTTCTTAATATTCCTTCAGAATTAAATCCTTTGCCCAAATCCTATTCTTTCCTTTCTACAATAGCAGTAAAAAGCAAAATAATACATACAACAAAAATCAGCTCTGAGGAAAAGGCAGATATTTCATTATCTGCCAAAGACTGCAATGTGTATCTGTCAGAGAGAAAAAACACATTCTTATATTTGTATCTCTGAAATGTAACTGCACCAGACTATTTGGGGAAAATTTGTTTGAAGATGTATTACGTTCCACGATCAAATGGAAAAAATGGCACCTGTCATCATATTTAGAAAACAGCTGGGTAACATGGCCAAGTGCCACAGTCTCTTTTCACATGGCCTTTATGCTGAAACCATCCAAGCTCCATTCTCAGCAACTGGAGAAACCCTGTGCCTTTAAATGGTTACAGAAACATCTACTTAGGGGCCAGCTCTTATTGCAGCAAAGCCTGCATCTGATGCTTCTAATTAGCAGTTAATGGATTATACTTTACTTTTATAACCAACCCAGCAGGCACTCTTCTATAGTATTTTCAGCTATTTTTGGTAGAAGATATATTCAATCGCCCTGCTCTTCATGCTTTCATTTTGAGCATGCAGAAAATATCAGAAATAAATCTCTGAGATTATTTTAGCACTCAGATGCATAATTTAAGTCTGATTAAGCATTTCCTAAATGTGTTTTCTTTTATCTAATATCTTAGAAAAACTGTAATGGGTTAATTGCCCTATCTGATTTAGACTTTGATGCAAAGTGTCCTAAATACATACATATTGTTAAAATATTTATGTACTCAGTGAGAAGCCTGTGTTTTGTTGGTTTTTTGTGTGTGTGTTGGATTTTTTTTGGGGTTTTGTTGTTGTTTTGGTTTAACTTTCAAACACACCTACAATATATATTAATTTAGGAAAAAATGTTCCAGTAGAACACAATACAGGTACATGCAAAAGCTTAGGTGCTTCAGAAATTAGATGGGTCTGTAGAAACTGATGATTTTTATACTTATTTTGAGTAAGAATAGCAATGAAATTAGTAGCATTAAAATTTTGCAGTGCTATGTGTATGTGCACACACATGTATATAGCATATATACACATACAGAATGCATCAGAGTATGTATACAAACCTGTGCACATATATCTGTGTTTAATAAAGAAATACATTTACAAATATTTTAATTGGAGGATTATAATATTTCCCCTTCAAGGAATCAATTTTGGTGCCAGTTTCTAGTAGGAAACCTAGCTCACTGAGACTGCTTTTGAACCTTCTTTGCTGAACCAGGCCACACTCCCAGTAGGGCAAGGTCTAACATTGGTGTGACTGGAACAGGAGGGGGAGCTCTCACTGCAGCAGCCAGGAAAGGGGAGGACGAGGTACCCAAGCCAAGGGAAAGTCGGGGAGCAGCCACCAGCAGCAGGTGAGATGTGTCCTCACTCTGCTTCCACTTACTGTGGTCCCTTCACATTTAAGTGGAAAGCTGGGCTCCTCCATCCCTTACTTGGATCAGTAATGCAAAAAAACCAAAACAAAACAGGTGGGGTTGGCTCAAGTGATAAGCAATTCCAAGTCACATCCATGGCTTGCAGCAAGGGAAGTGCCACCCACAAGGCTCTCAGTTTGAAAGCACATTTGTATTCTCATCCTGCTGCAGCACCGTGCTTGTTAACTCCAAGACAGGCACTAAACTGGTGCAGTCATGCTCGTTGAAGGTTGCAAGTTCCAAAATGCTGTCCAGAAAAAATGTGGAAACTGCTATTTTTATACAGCAAATACTGGGAAGAAAAAGGAAGGGCTCCTAAGTGGTTATTATGTGAAATAGCTCCCTCTGTCTGATGGGACACAAGCAACTTATGTTCAGTCGTGTTTTTTCAGGAGGATGGCTTTGGGCTTTTCCTCCACTCTATAGCACCATGGTGGAGAAGGAGGAGGAGGCTGGTGTGCAGAGGCTGAAGAGCTATTGTTCCCTTTCTTCTCACTGCACCTCTCTGTGCTGTAGGTGGGGAATAGAAGGATGTCTGCTGGACAGGGCCACTCCCACTTTGTTACTGAAGCAGGTCCTTACTGTTTAATCCATTTCCCATTGCAAGTTTTTTCAGGACAGTGCAGCAGGAAGGCTGCCCTTTGCTTGAAGCAAGGCTGCAGTCAAGTTTCTCTGAAATTATTTTGTTTGTTCACTGGTAATCAGTCAAAGCTATTCTGACGTGCTTAAACATGGCTGTTGTATTTCCCTTAAGAAATAATGTCAAGATCAAGAGATTCCAGTATTAATCTTTTTTTTTTTTCTTTTTTATTTTCTTTTTTTTTCCCCCCTTCTAATAAGAGAACCATCTTCCCTTGAGTCTAGTAAAAGATCTGCTTTCTCCCAGAGCTTCTGCAGAGGTAAAGTCCTATCTCTTCAGTAGGTGAGGTTATGAGAGAAGACTTCGTGCAGAAGAATAAGGTTTCTTCAAGCTAAGTTTGGTTTCAGTTCTCAGAAAGTCAGCGTGGGAAGTTCTCCTTAAAAGCTGAACTTAGATGTTGGCAGGCAAGACAGAGTCAGAAGTTTTGGGAACATAATTTTCCTCTCTTCCCCTCCCCCCCAATCTCTTTAATGATATGACATGCAGAAGACCCATGAATAGGGTATTTTTAGACTGCACATTCAAACATACAGAATCACAGAATTAATCAGGTTGGAAAAGACCTTCAAGATCATCAAGTCCAACCTATCACCCAACACCATCTAATCAACAAAACCATGGCACTAAGTTCCTCATCCTATCTTATTTTAAACATGATAGCAAATTAAAATTCTTATTGAATACCTCTTTTCTTAAAGAAATGTACTGTAACTCGTAGTGAAAGTTTGATGAACAGCAGTATGCCACTCTGCCCAGAAATTCTGCTCTTGTGACTAAAACATCACTAGTTGTTCTCATTTAGATGAACCCTTTTGGAAGTTCTTTTTTTAAAGCTAGTGGATTGGAATTCTAATTTTAACTCTTATAAATTATAATTAGAAACATTTCCAAACTTGTTTACAAACACCTGCACTTGACATCGTGTGTCTGCAATTTTAGAAGGACTCACTTGTCACTTCCACTGGGGGTTGAAAGGGCATCCAAGTTCTTTGTGTTTGTGCAGTTGCCTTCAGGGTGCTGGAACAAAAGTGCAGTTTTAAAAATGAGGTTACAAATATATGATGTTTTGTGAGGGGGTTGCATGCATCTAATCAGCAAATATTGACTAGTTGTGGATTGTCAGAAGGATTGTTATGTTGTGGTCACTTGGAACAAGACTCAAACTGGCACCCAAAGGAGAGGTTCCAAGAACTAATTTTGGCAGTTTGGTCTCTCAGTTGGAGAAGATGGTTTACAGGTTTTCTGTATTTGTCTCTTCTTTAAATGTACTGCTCTCTTGACAGCTGTCCTTCAGAAGTTATTCAGAGAGTTTAAAATGACTTTTGAATAAATCATTGGGTTTTTCCATACCAAGTTAGAATTAAATTGCTGAACATGCAGTGAAGCAACAGAGCATGGTTCCCTTCCAGCTTGAGTGGGATGTGTGTGTGAGCTATAGAAGTCTGTATGCAATTTATTTGCCATAGGATAAATATCTTACTGTGTTACTCATTGGTCAACTGTATAATCACCTTATGGGTAATCAAACTACTGTATTGAAAAAAAATCCTTTGGCTCCTTCATATGCTCTTAACACCTGATTTTTAGCTGCATCACATAGGTTAACAATGTTGCTTATCAATTTTTAGTACTATAGGAAAGCTTACCCTTGCTAAAAATTGAGGGGTGTGGGAGGGTGGCAAGAAGAACCCTCCAAATATGCTTCAAGGGTATGGCCGAAGCAGACGTAGTCAAAGCAGACTTAAGCAGTGGTGGCATAAGGTGTCCTATTGATTGCTTTATGCTCTCGTTGTTACCAGTTAGTATGAAAAACTCTGGGTAATTAGTGTCCTCTACTGAGAGCCATGCTAAACCTTAGAGAAACTCCAATGCAGGAAAGAATAAGGCGGCCATGGAGCAAAATGTATTTTATTTTCTACTGTTTTGCTGTTGAAAAAAGCATGAACCTGGATCCAGATGAGTAATCTGTGTTAATGTCAAAGGATGGAGTCCTCAGAGGTGCTTACCCTCTATCAGTTTCACTGAGAGTTGTTATGAGGGGAATTAGGCACCTAAATACCTTTGGGTATGCATGTTCTTTGAAGTTAAACCTGTAGTCTGCAGTCTGTATCTTGTGCTTGACCCCTCTGCAAAGCGCAAAGAATATACTCACTGGGGGACTCTTCCAAAGCAATTGCTTTTAAGTAAACAAACAGATAATTAAATAAAACTTACAGAGTCTGAGGTACAGGTCTGAAGAATTAGTTTTTCCATCTGTAAAACAGCTGTACCTCATGTTTCTGAATTCCTTTAAAGCAGTATGATTTTAACAAGCATTCACTTTCTGTGGTGAAAAATGTAATTTTAACTTTTTTTCCTTTTTAGACAAGTAGGCTAGCCAAAATTATGATGTTATTTAGTCCACCATATAATTTCTTAGCAAGTATGGCTGCAGTTAATAAATTTTGTGATGTAGCTATATTAGGCTGTTTACCGTCTTTGAAAATAGCTTCAAACACAGTTTACCAGCCCCAGTGTTGTCAGGTTCCCAGTTGAACTGAGTTAGAAATATCTAATATTTTAGAAATTGCTAAAGATTCAAATTTGACCATAAAAATTAGACTCAAGTGGAATTTAATACCACTTCTCACTTAACTAGAAACTTCTGGTTTATTGTGAATTCTATCTAGAGATAGAGGACTTTGCCGACTAATGTACTGAGGGAAATGGTGCTTCTTACCAGCTTTTTCATTTTCCCTCTATTCCTGTTTGCTTGTGTCTGTTCTGTGCCCACTTTCCCAAGTGTTAATACATAGAAATGTCTCCTGAAGGTTAGAGGAGGCTCAAAAGCAAGAACTATGCAAGTGTAGAAAAAGCCCACCTATCCAGCAAATGCATTGAAAACATGCAGAAAACTCTTTGATGTCTGAAGTCTCAAGTGACTGTGAAGTTAGTGGCAAGCTTTCTCAGATGCACATGATAAGAACGGAAGTATTTGTAGAATTATCTAACTTGCATAAGCCTGATGAGTTATTTGGTGTGAATCTTTGGGTGAAGCAGAGTGTATGGTGTCTGCGTGAATTGAACCATTCTCAGGATAATCTGCATGGCTCGTATACAGAAACGGCATGGGAAAAATTCTCTTTTAGTGCATTTAAAGGGGTATTTTCTTCCTTAAAAAGTGGAAATTAAGGTAAATGAAGGAGCTATGGAAAGAATGCAAAAGGGTTTCAGAGTTGTGCTTTGCTTCTTAGATTAACTCTTCCTTCAGGTAAAATTGTTACTCCTTGCAAAGAATCCCATGGCGTGATTGACCAGTTTGAGTCACGGCATGCACAGTATACCAGCGTGATTTAAGAATCGAAGTCATATCCAGATAGCAGGGCACATGAAGATATATCACATACCACCATACACCCTGAGAGGGGAGACTCTGGGAGACATTATCTGGTTGCAGTTAGAAATCAGCCATGGGTGTAAGGTGACTGCTTGTATGTTGCCGAAAGGACTTAATGTAGGTTCCCAACCCATGAAGTCCCAGCATCAAAGTTAGAGCTGCATCCCCAGGGCTGGAACACTTTGAAAATCGCTGAGATGCAGATCATTTGCTTATTTCTGCCATGGTACATAGCTACAAGCCAGTAAAAGTCCATAAATAGATGTAAAACATGCATTTTCCATAGAAGTAATGGAGATAAAGAGGACTGTGACTATTACTAGGGCCTATTGCAAATTATCTGTAGCTTAAATTTTTTGCAGTTTCTTATTACGGGTGCATATGCTTTATATAAGCAGCTGCTTGATATTTCTGAAGTAATCCAAGGCTATAAAAATATCTGTTTTTTCTTTTTAAAGAAACTGTTACATGCCACTTGTACCCTAGTTGAAGAGACCTTGAGCAAATATGTATGAAGTAAAACTGCTTCAGGATAGCCTGCATTAGTTCAGGGGACAGTTAATGATACATTTATTTTTGTGACCTGTCTGCCAAGTATTTGTACACTAATTAGGTCCTATTTTGAGGGCAGAGCATGTGAGCTTGTAAGAAGCCCCATATACAGAATGGGAAGGGCAAAGGGGAGTTTTGTCTCTAGTGAGTACAAAACCCATCTTTATGTAGCACCACCTGAATGTGTGCATTATTTCTATGTAGCGTATGAATCCCTTGTCTCGTATGGAGGCACTTCTTAAGTTGGCTTATGGAATACCTGTAGCCAGCTAAGGTGCATGAATATAGAGCACTGGGGAGGAAACTGAACTGACTCAAAGCGTTGTCATAGTTTTTAACTTTATGTGATGTCTTTTGCAATATAGTATAAAATTACCTTTATGACTAGTGGCAGGACCTGTTGTGTAAGTAGTCCGGCCATGGTGCTGGTTGGTATCGCGCTTTTCACTTGAACCTCTCTGCGATGCAGGTCTTGGAGGAGTGAGTTCCTGGTACAGTCTCTGCCTGACTCCTTGGTAAGTCATTTGACATTATCTTTCTGTACAGTCTTTTTCCAAACTGCTGTGCAAAAATAAGTAATTTTTTCATAGACTGCTTTAAAAAAGAGCTGCTAATCAATTTTTCTTATTATTTTATGCCCTGTGATTTTTACACCACCCCCACCAGCTGGTTAATCATGCAAAAGCTGAACACTTCATTAGCCAGAACATGTTTGCCCATGGGCATTTCTGTAGTAAATTAGTTCTTTCTATTTATACAGGTAAGTCATGGCCAAAAGTCTTTAAGGTGCCAAAGGTAAGGGTTCAAATTAATTCTTTCTGAGTTTTCAAGAGAACTAGGTTTAACTATGCACACTGTTGGTTTGAAATTACTTTTGAATTAAAGAAAGCGTGGGTAAAAGAGCTTTCTCAGGCTGTTCTGAAATACATTTGTCTTTCTGAATCTCAAATTTGGCCTTTTTAGTACCGCCTGCCTTAAAACAAACAAAGCCCAACAAACACTCATTACACATACATGCACCCATATATGTGTGTATATATATATATATATATATATATGTATGTATATATATTTACACAGTACCTACATGCAGAGACTCTGGTTGTTTGAGTGGCATGTGGCATATTGACCAGTGTTTTTCCTTTCTTACTCTGCCTTTTAAACTATTAATTGAAAATATGTGGTTTGAAGATGCTTTTTTCCTTCAAATCAAATGGTGCCCTCTGAAAGCCTAGTTTAGCTCGACAATGAATTTAGCTTTCAGGCTTTGGCCATTGCAATATTGTTTGAATGCCACCATTTCCTGCAATCAATGTAATTTTATATCTACTTGGAATAGAAAGTCAAGATGGTGATTGCCTTAATTTAACTCAGTGTTGTATTCATTAAGGAGCTGATCCCAAATTCCTTTCAGATCAAAGTCTGTCTTGATTTCAGTGGAACCTTTTGGCGCACAAGGTGTGCAGTAGCCTTCTAAAATGTTGTCATTGTGACTGGTGAATAAAAACTAAATGTGCTGCTAAATTTAGGCTGTTGCTCATGTCAGCTTCCTTTTCTAAATGACGGTAAGTGCATTCCATAAATAGTATGCCTCTTATGTTGTCATATCTCTTTGGCTTGCTTTGCAGTATTTTACAGGATATTTGCAAATGAATTTTGTGTTCAGTAGGCAGGGGATGAAAATAACACTACTCATTGGGACTCCATTAACCCACAGCTAATAAGAACCATTTCAAGGGTTGGATGAGTGTAATTCAGATTAGCCTGTGTGCCAGGCTGCTCTGCTTCTGCTCAGGCTCACGCCGAGCCATGCTCTCACTGCAGTCCGGAGAGACAGAACTCTCGGCAACACAGCTGGCACCCCGGCACGGACTTTTTTTGGTTAAGTTTTCTGTGCTTCAGTTCCACTTTCAGAAGGTAGGAGAGAAGAGTGAGTGAGAGTGTGTGTGTCTGTCTGTGTGTGTGCATGCTCATAGATAGGTGACAGTGATCTTGACCTCCATAGTCAAGTGTTTTTAGATGTAATGAAATACTCTACAAACACTGTACTTGTGCTTGCTGGTTGATAGCATTGTTGCTTGTAGAAAAGGGTACTATATGGTGACAGTAAAGGTGGTCCAGACTGGCCCTTAATTAATTTTATTTTCAAAATCTATATTAGTGACTGTCATGAGGGCACCTGGGCACTTTACATCAATAAAACAATCAATTTAAAAAATGTGTAGACCAGAACTCTGTGTTCACTAACAAAACTCATGTTCCCTGTTATGACTAAAGGTCAGTCCAAGGCTGGCCAAGCAAGCAGGACTCACTTTTCTGTGCCTCGGTGCTTGCCAGACATGGCTCTGGAGGAACACCACTGGCAGTAGCTTCCAGATGCCTGCAGTCCCTGCAGAGAACATCTTGCTGATGGCCAGTGATTTGTTTAACTTCCTGCAAGTCTCAAATTGGTTTCAGGATCAATGGAAAAGGTGGAGCAAAGCTAGTTTGGAGGCTAGTCCCAATTAAAAATGTGGCTTTGCCAGTTGTAAGCAGCCCATTAATGTGCAGGGAAGAGGGATTTGGTGGAGCTGTGCTACTGGAGTGGAGAGAGGAAGAAAGAGAATTTGTTCTGAAGAGCAGGCTAGGGGTCTGTTAACTGAGAAAACTTTTATTGATGATAAATGTCACATTTTGCAAGCTTAGCAGATTCTCTAGGAACATAATGTTTCCCATTTTTTTGTTAACATGTGTTAATATTTTATGATGCCTGTGCATTAAAGGCCAGTTCCTACAATGTTTAAGTGAGTTTGGGCTGCTAAATTGCCTTCATGGGCTTCTAAAAAAAACCCACTGCCGGTCACTACAGATTAGCTGAGTTCTCAATCTCCTTTAGCATGCTGATTTTATATTATCAGATTGTTTCTGCTTTTCATGCAGGAAGTGAGCATATGTAATTAAATTAAATGTTGTTGCAAAGCTGCATTTTATTTATTTGTATTAGTGCATTTGGGGCAATAATCCCACTTTAATAGGTATCTAATCGTGCAAACAGCCCTGAAACTAGGAGTTCCTGAGCACTGATGTTGTTTTTTTAAATGTGAAGTGATAATATATTTTGATGTCTTGAAATCCAATTGAACTCAAGCTGAGTTTAAAAATCCAAGATCTGATTCAGGAAAATTCAGTCCCATCTGGCCAGTGGGTAGCAGGTGTGCAGTCTGTGTGTGTGTGTAAGGGAGGGAGGTGATTGCAGGCAGTGCAGCATTTCTCTTTTTTTCTGTAAAACTTTACTTTCAATTTAATGCTATGATCTCAGGCTCTCTGCCATTTAAGTTCTTGTGTTAACTGCCAACATCTATTGTTGGTCTCTGTTTGTAGGGAACATATTGCTGACGGTGAATGGCAGAAGCAAGCAAGTGACCAGCATTATGGAGAAACATGCTTTCTAACTCTTAAAGTTTAGATTTAATTTCTGATTACACCTAAGACTTTTTGTGTGGGACAGTACATTCATATGGATTAAGAATTTTGATCAGATACTGCCTGTAACCCTCTTCCTGGGAGCTTTTCACTAAGGAAGTTTAAGACTTACTCTACCTTGACTATTGCCATTAGCTATCAAGTTAGCATCCTTTTGCACTCCTGTCAACACTTTCTCTTCCAGCTTTTAAATATTACTTGTTCCTTTTATTTGTCTTCACTGCTGTATAACTTTGTGCTGGAAAGTCTTTTAGCACGTGTAGTTTTTATGGGAGTTGGCACACAAAGCACTGCTTAAGAAAATAACTAAGCAAACAGTCATACTTCTTTTCTAGTTTTTTAACATCATACTACTACAGTATATGACACTTTGCTACTGTATTTCACAGTTGTTGTTTTTTGGTGTTTTTTTGTTTTGTTTTGTTTTGTTGTGGTGAACTGACTCGATTGCTAACAGAGTGACACTGGTGCTGTGTTGCCAAGGGAAGTCCATCTGGTTTGACAATCAAAATGATAAGCATTTCTCTGGACATCTCTATAAAGGTCTTCCTTTTATTTACTTGCTTTATGAAGTTAAATGGAAGAGGTCATCCCCTTTGAGAGAGCCAATTCTTTTTTTCCTAGCAATAGGGCTTTGCATGAAAACATTTTTTATTAAGCAAGTCATCCATACTGCACCGTAGGCTGTTTGAGTGTAACAGTATGTTACAGTCTGCAAAGTTAATGCAGTTAATATTCAACTGAACTTTTGGGGGGTTGCTAATCCCCTAGGCAGGCTTAGCAGAAAGGGCAAACATATTTATAGCACTTTGAATCAGACTGCAGCGAACAAGTAAGAGTATGTGTTATACCATGCAAATGTTATACAATTTCAGGAAAGCTCACTGCATAATCATCTTTTAATAGTACTTAAGTTGGTGAGATATCTTGTCTATAAGCAACAAAGTTGTTGGTTCAGTGGACAACAGATCTGTTAAAATGAGACTCTGTGAAAGGTCTTGAGATTCCTGTTCTGGTGATAAATTCTGCAAGTTCTGTAACAGATTTATAGGCTGTTTAATTAGGAGCTAACTGTATTCTTTAAGCTCTGTCATTTGTTTTACTCCCTAATAGGATTCCGTTGGACTTTGTCACATATCTGACTGTGACTGTGTGCAGGGTTATCAGTAGCCTGTTACATATAGACTATGGTCTCACTGTATTTGTAGATGTGAGAAGATGATTCTTGAATGATCTTCCTCTGGAGTGGAAGTGTTACACTGGGTAGAGTCTTCTTTGGTTAGAGCTGTGGGCACACTGGGCAAAAGAAATGAGTTAAGTCACATGTTGTGGGAGCTTCATAGAGAAGCTGAAGTGCTCAGATTGAGAATGTCCAAGAAGGTGACATTTCTGGGAGACAGAAACTCTCCATATTTATGTCATGGGTGATACTTGCATTGAGTGTAAGGTTCTGTAGAAAAGTTCCTGAAGGCCTTGTAATTCTTCTAACCCAGCAGGAGCCAGAGAAAAAAAATTTCTGACCTTGGATTTTTCACAGAACTTGATTGTGTAGAGTTTTCGATATAATAAATAAGACGTCCATCAACTGGTAGTCAACACAAAGTCATTTGAACATTTTTAATTTTACTTTGAGAGAGATTAACACAGTTGCTAAGAGCTGCTGCATGCTAGATGTTTTTTAAGGTGAACTTCTGGTGCCATACGACCATAGAATACAAGCCTAGTAAAGTGGCTCTTTTATTCTCATTAACATTTTTAATATATTTTACCTTTTGGACATTTCTTCCATTTTTTTCCCCTAGATGTTAAATATTGGAATGACTGACTCCAACATGGAACTTGACCGTAAAGGGAGCTGGGGTGCCTGTACTCAAGTAAATTTTTTATTTGCCACCTTCCCTGCACCCCCTCCCTGCCTTTTCTTTTTCATTTTGTGAACCACACTGGCCACTAATGGTTCTTTGGGAAAAAGTAAGTGTCCTACAAAATAATTTATGTGTCAGAATTGTTAGGAAAAGTGGAACTATGTGGATAATCTTTCTGTTTATTATATTAAAGATAGAGTGACAGAATAACAGAGTAAGTTAGAATTTTGTATGGGAGTCATTTATATGTCTGGAGCACTTCCCCTGTGGGAACGGGCTCCAAGAGTTGGGGTTATTCAGCCTGGATAAGAGAAGGCTCTGGGGAGACCTTAGACCAGCCTTGCAGTACCTGAAGGGGGCCTACAAGAAAGCTGGGGTGGGACTTGTTACACAAGGGCTTATAGTGATAGGACATGAGAGAATGACTTTCAACTGGAACAGGGTAGATTTAGATTGGTTGTTAGGAAGAAATTCTTTACAGTGAGGGTGGTGAGACACTGGAACAGGTTGCCCAGGGAGGTCATGGATACCCCCTCCCTGAAAGTGTTGAAGACCAGGTTGGACAGGGACTTGATCAGTGTAGTCTGGTGGAAGGTGTCCCTGCCTGTGGCAGGTGGGTTGGAACTAGATGATCTTTAAGGTCGCTTCCAACCCAAATGATTCTATGACTCTGTAGCTGAAGTACCAGAAAATAACTAGTTTACTACATGCAACATTTCAAATTCCAGAATATATAAAAATGTTAGTTCAAAGGTTAAAAGCCTCTCACAAGGAAGAAAAGAAATTTGAAGTGAAGTTGTGCTAATTAGGTCAAGACTCAGTAGGTCTGTAATGGGTGCACAGGGATGATGTGGCTGATCCTGGTGTGGGTTCCTTTGATTCCTTACCCTGAATGTCCCCAGCTTGTCACCACCTTCCGTGCAAATCCTAAGCAAGATTCAAGCTTATGCCTCAATAACATTTCCATTATTTTATTAAAGAATAAATACAGACATAGATAGTAAATGCCTAACTTCACAGAGAATGCTGGTGGAAGTGTGCTAGAAATTAACTACACATCCTGCAGCCATCTTGGAGCTAAGAAATAAACAAGGCCATCCACAGGTTTATTGGGAAAACAAAGAGTTAACACTTGGTAATGTTAACTGTGATAAAAGGTATGTGTGTGTGTTACTGTGCCATACTCTAGACATTTATGAGCTCTTTTTATAGTAGCGTTCCCAGCAGCATTCCCAGGAGCAGTCCAGGTCCAATCAGGACTGGTATGCTATTGTGCGAGGTGTTGTTCTAATTCATGTGTAAATGTGGAGTGGTTGCTGCCCTGAGGATATTACAGTGAAATTACAAACAGGATAAAAAATAGTAGGAGATGTGGAGAAGAAGGAGGGCAGTTTCAGCAAGGTGCAGTTGTCTTGTCAGGGTTGTGGTATATACAGCCTGATAACAAATGATGGGCATTTCCTTTATTTATAAGTCTGCTGCTTTCAAAACAATTAGCTTTATTGTCTTTGTTTGTGTCTTGGATATTTAAACAGAAATGTAGAGGGTATGAAAAGAATCACTCCTCAGATCCCTCTAGCCTCCTGTTCTATCTCTAGCAATGACCAACCCCAGACGCCTCAAGGAAAGTTGTGAGCCTCACAATGGGCAGACATGGGATAATCTTCTCTCTACATGATCTCATTCTAATCTTTCATTATTAGGGATTAATTTAAGCTTTGAAGCATGAGGTTTAAAAAAAAATTATATTTCTTGGTCCCCCTCCTCCACCGTCAATCTTGTTTAAAGTATGAAATATCCTCCCAAGCCTGTGATCTGAGCTGTTCTGGGGGTAATCCTACGAAATTTTCATCTTGAGAACTACTGTGGTGGTTTTGCTTCCTCTAATGCCAGAAGGTAGATCCATTTCCACAGGGAGGTGGGTGAAGGCAGAAGCATGTTGAGCAGTTATGGCCTGGGTGTTCCCATGTCAATGTGGCTCATTTGCAGTAAAGCACAACAGGAAATAACCATAAATAAATCTAGGAACCTTCGTATTAATTTCTTTTGCTGTGTACATATGAGCAGCTTGCCATTTGCATATGTGAATCTTGTCATAACAATTTCGGGAAGTGATTTGTTAATAATCAAGTTCTCAGAACAGCTCTAAATCAGTAATTGATGTAGGTCTGGATAAAGCAAGCCTTCCGCCTGCCTGTTTTGTGGAGCATTTTTGGCAAGTTTCAAGCTAGCGTGAAAACTAGCCATCAGAATAAAATTTAGGACAGCTGGGATGCTTTGCAGTGAAGACTTTTGGCTCCACAGTTCAAATAATCACAATAGCAGCTCAATTTAGCCTTTGGCTGGATAGGTTTGGCAGGGCACAATGAAAAATAATTATTTCATGGCCTGCTTATTTGTCCCTTAACAAATAAACTCTCTGACCTATGCAGGCTTATGTAAATATGCTGCCGTATGTGGGGTTGTAGAACACTGTCATGTCCCCATTTGGAAATATGGTTTATTTCACCCTCATGTTGCAAACGTTTTTTTTAGAGTTCTGTTTGGGAAGCAAAGAAAGGGACAGAAGGTATCAGATACCAAAGCCCAGACAGTCAGGCACAGAGTCTAAAAAGCCATCTAACAGTCTTCTTTCTGAAAACACATCCATTAGTATGCAGTGTTTTCACTGCTGTAATAATAAGAGCAATCATGATACGAACAAGTCCGTCTCTTCACAGCCTTCCCACGCGGGATGGAGAATGACAGCTCCTAAAGCATTTGGATATTTGCCTGAATGTATGCTGCTTAGCTAACCACGGTTCAACTTGCTCTCCATCTTAGAGCTTCCTGGATATCTTTTCCAATTGTTTCAGTGACAGCTTAAAATGTGAGGCTTGGAGGGGGAGAGATAAAAGCTTAGCAAAAGGCTTTTTGTGTGTGTATTTAAGGGGAAGTTTTATTACACTTGATGATGGAGAGACATGCCACACTATTTTCTGTCCTATGATTTTAGTATTTGCACTTCCTGTTGCACTGGCAGCAGCCAATCCATAATGTTGTCTTTCCCACTCTGGAGGGGGGAAAATACACAGAAGCATACAGATTGATGGTTTTATCTTCTGACACCACCACTTTTGTTCTGAAACAGTCTAAGAAAGCCTTTCTCCCCAGCGGTCCTAGAGATCTCTCTAGAACATCAGCCTTTGCACGCTCATGCACACAGGCACACACATGTGCATGCACACGTGCAGTGGCTCTCGTTAAGGTGGCTATGATCTGTTTTTAATGGTGGCACTTCTCAAAGTGTCATTTAAAAAAACATCAGCAGTCATGTCATGCATCGGGATGAATTTCTAAATGTAAATGAGATTCTCTCAGTAATTTATTTACATTTGTTTTCAGCACAACAAATGAGACATCACGTAGCTTCATAATTTCCCATGACCGAGTCACCAGCATGAGGTGTGTAATTTACCCTGATTTAAGATACTTATCTAGAGGTTCTTGCAACACTACCTGGTGGGCTTTTTCTATATTACTTTTTTCCTGGCTTTTAACCCATCTATTTCACCTCCTTCTCTGTTTTTCAGTTGAAAAAGAAGTATAAATGTGTCTGCTTCTCGAAGCACTTTTTCAGTAGAGCTGCGAGGGATGGTTTTGTTGCCTTGTTTATTATATATTCTAATTCCCTGCCATTGCCTTCTCATTTGGTAACAATCATAGGAAGTTTCCAGAAGATAACTTGATTTACAATCTGATGATGGAGGAAGGTGATGCTGATTGTAGATGTTTATGATAGAAAAATATTTTTCCAGACATGAGGCATGAGTAAGAAGCATCCTGCAGTCATTGGTTCTCCTCTTTTTTTTCAGCTGAAATACTACATTTTAGACCTGGTCTTGGCTCTGCTGCTGACTTTGAGTTTCTGATCTGCCTGTGGCTGAAATGA
The DNA here is from genome assembly GCF_027791375.1 of Indicator indicator. Taxonomy (NCBI): domain Eukaryota; kingdom Metazoa; phylum Chordata; class Aves; order Piciformes; family Indicatoridae; genus Indicator; species Indicator indicator. The sequence continues at coordinate 54,032,687 of NC_072011.1, read as the reverse complement.
TACTTAGATTGAGTGGGGATGTGAACACCAATTTTCAAATAATGTGGACACAGTCATGTACTGCAAAACTCATTTATTTTAAGCCCATAGTTGGAACATTTAGATGTCTAACTACTTGCTTGAGTATTTCAGGTAGGTAGATGATTAAAGGTGCAATGTACCATGCATACAATTTTGTACCGCTTATCTTGGAAGTCTCTAACTTCAGTCAAGTTAAGGCTTGACTAAAAATCAGGGCAATAATAGCTTTTGCTGTTTCACAGTGTAACAGCATAGGAGAGCTGAGAGACCGGTGAAAGTCACTGATAGTTCAGCAGCAGTACAACATACTATGCTATGGAATTATACTGTGGCTGTAGTTTGGGATGTTACTGTGCAAAAATACTGTGTATCTTATGGAGATCTGCAGGGTTTCCTCACTGAGAGAAGCATGACATTTCTTTGTGTTCATTCCCAAAGAAAACTTCATTTTCTTCCTTTAAACAAAATTAAGATTCCAAAACAGAAATAGATTTGAGCTGGATTTTAATGTATGTACTAGGACCCAGCTGAGATTCATGTTTTGGTCTGGTGACCATTTGCTTAATGTTCACAGAATCACAGAAACATTCAGGTTGAAAAAGACCCTCGGGATCACCGAGTCCAACTGATAACCCTACTCTACAAGGTTCACCCCTAAACCATATCCCTGAGCACCACATCCAAACAACCTTTAAACACATCCATGATTGGTGACTCAATCACCTCCCTGGGCAGCCCATTACAATGCCTGACCACTCTTTCCATGAAAATCTTTTTCCTAATGTCCAGTCTAAATCTACCCAGTCGCAGCTTGAGGCCATTCCTTCTTCTTCTATCACTTATTACCTGTGAGAAGAGACCAGCACCAGCCTCTCCACAACATCCTTTCAGGTAGTTGTAGAGAGCAATGAGGTCTCCCCTCAGCCTCTTCTGTTTCAAACTAAACAGCCCCAGCTCCTTCAGTCACTCTTTATAAGATTTATTCTCCAGGCCCTTCCCCAGCTTCATTGCCCTCCTCTGTACTCGCTCCAGCACCTTGACATCTCTCTTGTACTGAGATGCCCAAAACTAAACACCGTACTTGAGATGTGGCTTCACCAGTGCCGAGTACAAGGGGACAACCACCTCCCTACTCCTGCTGGACACAGCATTTCTGATCCAAGCCAGGATGCCATTGGCTTTCTTGTCCACCTGGACACACTGCTTGCTCATACTCAGCTGTCGATTAGAACCCTCAGGTCCCTTTCTGCCAGACAGCTTTCCAACCACACTTCCCCAAGCCTGTAGAGTTGCTTAGAGTTGTTGTGATGCAAGTGTGGGACCTGGCACTTGGCCTTGTTGAAGCTCATCCCCTTAACGTTGGCCCATCAGTCCCATCTATCCAAGCCCCTCTGTAGAGCCTCCCTACCCTTATGCAGATCAACACTCCCACCTCACGTGGTGTCATCTGCAAACTTAGTGATGACACTCTCTGTCTTCATCGAGATCATCAATAAAGATGTGGTCCCACACTGAGCCCTGAGAAGCACCACTTGTGGCCAGCTGGATTTAACTCCATTGAGCACCACTCTTTGGGCCCTTTTATCCAGCAGAGCATGTGCTCACCCAAGCCATAAGCAGCTGGTTGTATGGGTTTAGCACCAAATTATGCTGATGGCCTGTCTATCACCAAATTATTTACAGAACTGGAGTTAAATTACAGAAATCTTCCAGACAAGCTGTGCTCTGGGCAAATTATTTCATCAAAGTTATTTTCCATGGTATACTTAAGCAAAAGCTTACAGGAACAACATGCATCTTTTTTTAGGTGAGTGATTATGCATATGTGCTAACAGCCCCCCTTATACAAATAGCTACCTTTCTGCCTGGGAAAACAGAAGAATCCATTATATGGAAATCACTGTTCTTTGTGCTTTCCTCAGTGTCTTAGTTTAACTGCATCCAGTGACCAAGCCCCACAGAGCTGCTCACTCACTGCTGCCTGGTGGGACAGTGGAGAGAATTGGAAGAATAAACATGAGAACTTGTGGGTTGAGGTGAAGACAGTTTAAGAGGTAAAGCAAAAACCATGTGAACATGCAAAGCAAAGCAAGGAATTAATTTCCCAGTTCTCTTTAGCAGGCAGGTGTTCAGCTAGCTCCAGGATGATGGGACTCCATCATTTGTAATGATTACTTGGAAAGACAAATGCTGTCACTCCAGACTTTCCCCGCTTGTTTGTTCTTCCCTCAGCTTTATATGCTGAATGGGATGTCATGTATTATGGAATATCCCTTTGACCAGTGGGATCCCTTTGTTCCAGCTGTGTTCCCTCACAACGTTTTGTGCACTCCTGGCCTACTCGCTGGTGGAGTGGGATGAGAAGCAGAAAGGGCCTTGACTCTGTGCAAGCACTGCTCAACAATAACTAAAACATCTCTCTGTTACCATCACTGTTTTCATCACAAAGCCAAAACATAGACCTAAACTAACTACTATGAAGAAAATTAACTCTATCCCAGCCAAATCCAGCACACTCAGTTTGAAGCAAAATTTTTACATTATGGGAGTGCAGGGCTAGGGCCAACAATAGGGTGGCTATTTCTGCACGCCAGCAGCTCACTCAAGGTCTTGGGACAGTTTTTTTCCCTACAGACTTACAACTGCACATCTCTGCATATCTAAAGTCAGGTACTGCACAAGCACATCAGCCACCTTTACTAGTTCTCTGTCACATTCAGGCCCTGTGGTGATTGTTCCCTTTGACAAGAAAGTACATCTGAAGGCAGTATGGGCTTTTATTGTGTTACCCCCATCTAGACAGACTTGAGCTGCTGTATTATTATGAAATATATGAAGAGAATATAAATCCTAAAAGCAGACCTAACTCCCTATTATAATTGGCATCCTTTCAAACTCTGTTACAGAGTTTAGAAATAGAGTAGAACAGCTATATTTGGGTTTATACATAATGGCCATACCTCCTGGTTCACTTGGAAAAACATTGGCATAGAGTGCTATTTAAGACTCTGGATGCAGTGTTTATGTTTAACTCACTGTTTTTAATCACTGCATATTTTTTTTCAGTGTTACATTTCAATGTGTTTGCACTGAGGCAAGAATGCCTTCCCAGCCTCAGCATGGTTGTGCATTTTTTGTTTCATAAATACAGAATTTCAGGTTTTAATCTGATTCCCATGCGTAAGTTCTATTGGGAAAACAGTTGCTTAAAATCTGTGTTTTCCAGACCTCTCACCACCCATATTTTTAGGGTAAAACTGAATCACATATAGATGACAGACTGAAATGGGACCTCTGCACTCAGGGCAGAGATGCTGAAAAGCTTACGTGTGTGAGGAAGGACAGCAGGCTCCGACACGCATGAGAGCCAAAGGTCTTTGCAAGCTGAACAGCTGATTTAACCTCATTTGCGTTCAGCGTTGGGCTTGGTTTGTTGTTATGTGAGAACTGTGCGGGGCATTGGGGCTAGACCTGGAGAACCCACTCTGGAGCTCAGTTAAGTGGACTCCATCCAGGCACATGAGAGGTGGGACTGCAATAGCTTCATTAGGATATTGAGGAGATATATATATATTTATTTTTATTTTTTATTGGATGCATGCAAATATATGTGAAATCTAGATCATCTTTACTCGTCACCCTTAACAGATGCAAGCCTGATTAAGAGTCTCCTTAATTTAGAAATTATCTTAAAGACAGGGAGATGCTTAAATCTGGCTTTATAAACAAAATGGAGAAGCTTTCCTCCTGGGGCCCCATTAACAGTGGTGCCAAGATGGCCACTGCTGCTGAAATAGTGAAAATTAAGTTTCTAAAAAACCCAAGAAGCTCCAAATTATGTATCTCACAAGTTCTTTTATCCCTCAGTTGTAATCCATATCTTACTTATTGCTAGAGTCAACAGTCTAATGGTAACAAAAAATACAACCTTTCATCATCTATTGATTTTCAGTCTTTGAAAACTGACAATAAGCTATTTTTTGTCCAATTTCTCAATAAAAAGGAACATTTATTGGGTTTTCGGTTTTACTGTATTACATTAGAATATATTTTACTGCACATAGTGGGTAATGTAGCATCAGAAGACATGTTTATGTTCAGGAAGTAACTTGTGAAACTGCGTAGCTCGACTGAGATATGTAAACAAATTTGTAATGCTAGTTTAATTTAGATTGCAACGCAGAATACTCAGGCTTCAGCTCATTTTTCTATTTATTCCCTTATGAACCTCAAACTAATGGAAGAGAATTGCCATAAAAAATAATTACAGTAGAACATCAGTAAAGGTGAACATCTAGTTTCTTCCCTACTTGAGAGAGAGAGAGGATTTTTGTAGTTATGTTAGCATCACAGTATCTCAGTTTATTTCCTAGAAATCTACCACAATGTTGTACAGGTTGGGCAAGTCATAAATTCTGTCTGTGTGATACTGTGTGACAAATAATGTGGTATGAATGTCTTCTTTCTCAGGGACCTTTGTTACTTTCTCTCCTCCTTTAAAGGAGGCAAACTGGAATATGATTTAGCCATGTAGATGTGGGATGTGGTTCCTGAGTTGCCTCTCCACCACCTTCATGGTGGAAGATCACCTGGTGGGTTTTTTCCTTTCCAGAACCTGTCAGGAGACATTGAAGATAAACCTCTTGCTTACTCTTGTGGTGAGAAATGGCATTGTGATGATATTTTTATCTGTGCTGTAGAAGCAGACAAAGTTTTTTTGGT